>NC_086283.1:62977185-63277185 GCF_021018805.1 Prinia subflava
CTTTCCTTTCCTTTCCTTTCCTTTCCTCTCCTCGAATCTCCTCGAATCTCCTCTCCTCGAATCTCCTCTCCTCTTCTGAACCTCCCTGAACTTCCAGAACGCATGTAGCTGTAATATCTAAACCTCTAGATTCTAATTCAGTATCATTCCTTTCCATAAATTCTCCCATTGATCTTAGTGATCAGCCAAGAGAGACTGAGATGAACTTTACAGTGAAACAGGCAAAGGGAAAAAAACCACAAAAAAACCCCCAATAAACCCAACAAATAAAACCTCATATGGAATATATGCAGTAAATACTTGATTATATTTGAGTTATAACATTTTGCATTTTCTAATGTTAATGTTTGCCAAATCAATCAAGCTTCAAAAGTTGTATTTAGAAGCTTGCCTAAATATTTTGCACACCAGAATTGCCTCTTTCTTAAAGCAGTCATAGAAGTTTTATGAAACACATTTTTAAAATTAAATTAAATTTTTAGTCTGACTTTGACACAAGCTGATCCAGATATAGCATTCAAAACAATCCACTACCCTTCATTTCCATCAATCCTCCTTCACTGTGAAGAAGGCAATCCATGTGCTTCCCTTTTAACACAAATTTTCAGAGTGGTATGACTAGAAAAATATCACAGTACGTTACAGGGCTCTTACATTCTGCCTTTGAAATCCACCATAGCATTTACCTGAATGATGCAGTTTATGGTATTCTGTCAACACATATGTGGTCAGGTAGTCAGAGAGAAGTTGTCTCTCTCAACCCTTAAAAAAATCCCTGCTAACTTTGGAGAAAAAGAGAAATCTTACTCTTTTATATTACTGTGTTCTTAGAAGACATCATATATTCAAACAGATTATATTTAAAAGCTTTATTCTATTAATCATCCTAATCCTCACAACACTGAGATTATTGTCCTTGTGGAGGAAGCCTGATAGATTAAATAGATAGATAGATAGCCTGTTGATTAAATAAGTCTTGGAATAGTCTTTTCATCAAAATGCTAAATGTAGTAATTCTTACAACTTAAGAATTCTGCAAAGAGAAGGACCAGTGTGATTAAATTGTAGAATTTGGGGCCAGACAAAAGGAAAATTGTCAGGTAGTTTTGGTGTTGGGTATGGCACAATTTCAGTTTTGTAGGGAACTAGATACTTCTGCAATGCCAAGAAGTATTGGATAAAATATTGTACTTTTTTGTGTATGTTACCCCTGAACACCACATTCTCAGCAAAAACAACGCAAAATTCCCTTGAAGAATCCCTTTATGGAAATAAAGCTTTTTTGGTGTTTATTTCCAAAGGCATTTTGGCTCACATTTTAGAATTTTTGTGTCATTTCTTTCTGACTCTGAGAAATGTTTCCTTCATTGTTGAAAATAATTCAAGTTAACAAAGGAACCAGTGGAACTTTTGCAAATGCATGTATCTTTGTAAAGTTGGGTTTAATCACTTATTGATTCATCCAGCTTCCTCTACATTGCCTCCCAAAGCAGTTTTAGTACTGAAAAGGAAAGAAAAATACCAGTTATAGTCTTAATGGCAAAGTCATTTGCAGTGATCAAGTACCACTCATACAGTTTTGATGAAAAATGACTTACAAAAGGTGATATTGTCAAGAAGATAAAGTACTCATAGCTATATTTTGACACACAGAAAAATTGCAGTATGATTGTGGTTTCCATAATGCTTACCCAAGTTTCTGAAGCAGACTTATAGATTCCTCTTCTGCACAATTTTCTCCATGTACTAGGTCCATTTTGCTGTTTTAAAAATATCATATCTTTATCTTCTTTGCTATTTAACAAAAATGTTTCTGTCAAGGCAAACACTGAAACTACCCACAATTTGTCTCATTCTTGTTTAGTACCTGAAAAAGAGAAAACACTCACCAAAGTAGTGGGTAGCCATATGTATTTAAACACTGAGGAAAGAGGTAAATTGAGCTGACTTCTACATCAGGCATTAAGTTCTTAGCAATTCAGCTATCAGAGTTACACTCATTTACCTGAGAAGTGAGCCTTCCTGAAACATTAAGGAATTAAAGGATTAATCTTCCTTGATTCTGCGTAGGCTGCAGCCAGGAGAGATATATGAGTGCAGCACTCTACGGGATCAGACTTCTCAATCAGTCTGTAAACAAGGGCTGTAGGTGTGAAGCAAAGGAAAATAATGCAAGTTGTTTATCTTGAACTGAACGGGCTTCAAGTATAAAAAATTACTATTGCTTGCAGAGTATTTGTAATCTGAAACAACACACAACTTTTTCCTCCATTTAATAATAAAGCTCCCTGGAAAAGGTCTGGTCACTTGCTACACCCTATTAGTTAAAAACTTATATCTGATGATTATACACGATCCTGTAGGCTATGGTGAATAAAATTAGATGGACAGAGAAATGAGAGTGTTACCATGAGATTTCCTAGTTTGCTGAGTGCTTATATTAAGTAGAAGGTTTTGCACCTTCTCACGCTCGTTTCATGTAAACAAGGAGAGTGTATGTGTAAATATTATCATTGTTTACATTCTTATCCTTGGAGAGGAATGACTGTGTTGACAGTCCCTTTGACCAATGTGGTTGAGAGGTGGGAATACCACTCTCCAATCCATGGTCACCTTGCTAAAAGTATATAATAGGAAGAATAAACAAGGCGGGGGATTCTCCCTGCTGCTCTTCTGCTCTCCCAAATTCTTGGCTCTGTGTGTCTTTTCGAGTGAGGCTCACAGTGGCAAGAGAGGAGTACCAAGGACAGAATTTTGTGATGGATCTATGCAACACATGAAGGCACAGTGAATTTTTCTAGGACTTTACCTGTAGGTAAAGTCAGTTCCAACACTTGCAATATTTTGCACATAAGGAAAGGCCAGTCTACAGCCAAACAAACAAATGTATTAGGAATTTATGTTCACTCAGCAAAATCTCTGAAGAAAGTAGGCATGGCAACAAACATGGTCATGTTTCATGGAGTTGTATAATGTTGTTAAGAAGTTATGAAGGAAAGGCAGCAGAATGAAGCTATTACATGGTGCAACTTTGATTTTACCCATTGTGGTTTAGAAAGAGAGCATGATTTTTCTCCAAATTATGCACTAGAGAGTTAAGGACACTTTACATCAAGTCCCAGTTTCACGACAGGCTTCCCGAGTGATCCCTGAGCCATTAAATATCTTCACAGTTTATTCCCAAATTCGGAGAATCATTAGTATTTCCATTGTTTACACCACTTAAATACCGCGAAGGTATTTAATCTGTGTAAGGTTATTGTTTGGTGTTACCACAACATGGTGATTTGTTGCTATGGTTTTCGGACGGCACAGAAATAACAACATGACTCTCCATGATGGTAAAGATGAGAGCAAACTTTATTCTTCTAAATTCTACTTTTATAGAGTAGTTCGGTACAAAGAACATGATTGGTTATTCAGCGTCTACACCCTTTAGTAAACATTTCTTTCCAGTAAACACGTTGGAAAAACACCACCTGCAGATGGTTTCTCACTTCCCAAGGTTTGTTTGAATTCCTCCTTTAGATTTCTCAGGCTAACATGAGAAAGTTGCTCACTTGCCTTTCACACAGACACTAGCAGAGCCTGAAGCCTAAATTCAGACCAATGTCAGGCCCACATCTCCCCCTTTTAGTTTTTGCTGAGGGTGGCGTCTGTGTCTGTGTCCTCTCCTGCAGGGCCCTTGCAAGAGAAAAAAGACAAACATGACACCAGAAGTCCCATTAGTAATCAACCAATTACTAAACAGAACTTTCATTGGGCACCAACTTAAATGGTCAGGGAAGTTCTGTGGCATTTGGTGTTGACCCTTCATAACCATGTCCATGCACCAGCGTCAAGCTTAGCTATCTACTAATTCTAATACAGAAAAAACCAAAACATCATTAGCCTGCTCAAAAATGGCAGTCTAATTTGTCAAGATCTATCACTCTAGGAATCATCCTTTCAGATAACAAGGGCTTTTTCTGCCTTTTAGCAAAGGACAGTGGTCCTTGCATTACACCTGCAACCGCAAACTGATTTAATTTTCCAATTATTTGGACAACCTGAGTTGACCCTTTTTTTTTTTTTTTTTTTTTTTTTTTTTTTTTTTTTTTTTTTTTTTTTTTTTTTTAAATGCAAAAATGCATGCGATGTTTGAAAGGGCAAAGACCCATTGCAGGATGTGCAGTATTGGACCATCGTTCACTCAATTGGCCCATGATATCTGTAGGATGTCACCTAGAAAGAAAAAAAGAATAATAAAATTAATAAAAATATCAATAAAAAGATATCTGACTCCAAAAAAAATCTACATGATCCCAAAGACCAGAAAGGCAAAAACCACAAAGTGAAATAACAGCCCTTAATAACTACAAAACATACACCGAAGGCACGTGAAATATTACCTAAAATACAACTACATCTATGTAGGAAACTTAAATGAAACAACATCTACTATAAAATTAAAACACATGAAAAGAAAAAGTCCATTGAGACAAGATGTTGATCCTTAGCATCACTGGATGTCTTCTTGAAGCCTGGAGCAGGGAGTGACTCGAGGATGATCGATGAAAACAGGACCATGCTGCTGACACAGGACTTTGTTGTCTCCATAACTTCCAACCACATGGTCATCTTTGCAGTCTATGTGACAGCCACTAAGGCTATGCAATGTCCCTTTTCACTCCTCAAAGGTGATGGGTAACACGACTGCTGAACCTGCTAATGATAAAACACAGGCACATCTTCTCCTTAAGTTAACAAACTTGTCAGGCTCCATTGTCTAAATTCAACATCCAGGTTTCATATTTACTCTTTCTTCAGGTTCATAACATAAATGTTACATTGTTACTTGTTATCTTTTTGATAATAATTTTGATCAGCCCAGGAACTGCAAAAGCTGAAGTGCTTCTTTACCAGTGAGATCCTGTTCATCCTTCCCGGGCAGGAATTCCAGGTTCACCTCAAAGATCAATTCAGCTATTATATTTAAAGGTCAAATTGTTGAGTCAAATAACTCATATGTAATTTTTTGCTAAAACATCTGGGCAAACAGGCAATTCCCATCCAGAGAGAGCCAAGGCATGGCCAGTGCCCAGCTCTAACTGCAGAGGAATCCCTTACACCAATTTTAAAAACAAACTTCTTAAAAATCTTATAATAAGAAACTAATATGGTAATTGACACCTCCTAAATTTGTCAGGGTAGAGATGCTCTGAGCTCAGCAGGCTCTTGAGATGGTCTGTGACCAGGATTGGAACTGCATCCCAAACCGTCAGGACAGAGGAGGCATTCTTACAAACTCAGATAACCTTGTCTGGAAATCTGAAAATATTTAGAAAATCATGAATGCAAAGCTAGCATAGACAGCTAGAAAACAAGGAAAAATTCTTGGGTGACACGTGTCTTACAGGCAATTATAGACAAATAGCAAAGTACATGAGAAGAAGAAGCAGAAGCAGCAGCAGTAGCAGCAGCCGGCTGTAGAACTGTAATAACTTTATCATATCTGTGAATTCACATCAAATATCTTAAAAACTGAGATAACACTTAAAACTCATAACTGATGGTTATACTGTAGAATTATTAATAATACTTGTGTTATCTGCGAAAGGCAACAAAGGTTGCTTATTTGTTTTTTGTATTTCTTGTCATTTTTCTTGTATTATGAACAGGCATTTAAGGCTCCAATTCTGTTCACAGAGACGCCTCGAGAAGAAATGTTTTGAGGGAGGGGGGAAGGGATAAACCCAAACAAAAATCAACTGTCCCTCTAAAAGGAAAAGCTTCTGCTCACCTCAAAGGCGACGAAGCTATTTGGCCCTCCCTCTGTGGGGCTTTGGGGGCTCAAGGGCCCCAGGGCCGCCCCGCGGAGCTGGGGGAAATCCAAACAAACGTGGTCCCCATTTTTCTGTAAAGGAAAAAGCTTCTGCTCACCTCAAAGGCGACGAAGCTATTTGGCCCTGCCCTGAGTGGGGCTTTAGGGGCTCAATGGCCCCAGGGCCGCTCCGCAGAGCTGGGGGAAATCCAACAAACGTGGCCCCCATTTCTATGTAAAAAAAAAAAAAAATTCAAGCGAAGCAACTCCCACAGCATTATCCGCTGTCTAGAGGAACGGCAAGTTCCTCGTGCCCTATTCGCAGCCAGCCGCTCGGCCCGCAGGGAAGGAGTGGGGGAGCGAACCCCGCCGCTCATGGCGGGGGGAAGGGGGAAAAGGAGCGAGGAGACCGCTCCTCGGTTCCTATGACGACTTGCTGTGCAAATTCACGCGGGAAGGAAATGGAGGGGAAACGGAGAGGGGACAACGGAGCGGTGCTCGGCGGAGCTCAGCCCGCCGCCGCCCTGCCGCCGCCTGTCTCAAGCGGAGAGCCGGTGGCCCCCCTCACCGCCTTGGGGGGAAGGGGGGGGGGGGGAACCGAGTACGGAAAAACGAGAGAGGTTGCAGCCACCGCTGTGTCAGGCGCAGCGCCCTAGGGCAGGACGGGAGGAAACCCGAGGGAGAGAGGGAGAAAACAGGGAGGGCGAGAGAGAGAAATCGTGTGCCGCCGGCGCCGCCGGCCCGGAGTGCCTGCCGCCCGCCAGAAAGCTGGAAAGGGAGGCGGGGGACGGCACCTCCCTCCAGGGCACGGGTCTCCCTTCTCCCATCGCGCCCGCGAAACCATGGGTGTGGGGAGAGAACTGCCCATAGGGAAAACAGAAAAGGTGTGTGTGTGGGGGGGGAGAATGGTCTGATACCGTTCCACTGCAGGGAGAAGGAGGGACTAGGAACGGCAAGAGACAGAGAGAGAGAGAAGGCAGAGAGATCGCATCCGTGCTGCCATGCCTCTGTCTCACCGCACCCCCCACCCCCGCACAAGGGAAAGAACAAAGTTAAAACACAGAGACACAAAGAAAGACAAGCCCTAAACTCACACAGGCAATCATAAAAACAAGCACAGGTAACGTTAAAAGCATAAAACACTCATAAAGTGAACTTTTCGCCCTGAACACACAGAAGGATACAGAGGGATCAAAGGTTTTCGATCCCGGTCCCGTCCGCAGGCCAGATGCTGGGCCACGCCGAGGAGGAAAGGATCGTTGTGTCACACTCTGGGTCGGAATCCGACCAGCTGTATCTTGGACGGGCTAGCATCTTTTAAAGTCACGGTACAGACTAGTCGCAGTGGATGATAGCGCAGGAACCACTGCCAGCCATCCGTGGTATGAAGAAAGGAGAAGGAAAAGCCAAGGAAGCGCCGTCTCTGCCGGCCGGGAGAGGCTTACAGACGCTCGCTTTGATCTCGGCCAGGCAGAACCGAAAGAGGTCGGGGGAGCGCTGGGCAAGCTGTCGGCAGCGAAGAATTCCAGCTGCTCTTGTCAGGAAAGGCACAAGCTGTCCTCTCTCAGGAGAGGGGTTCCCCAGATTTTTCTGGAACCTCTGCCCGGCTGTCTTTTCTAGAAATTAAAGTCCAGCTGTGCTGGGTGCCGTCCGACCTGCTGTCTTTTGGCAGGATTGATCTTTTTCCATGGTCAGCAGGACCAGCATTCTTTAGAAAAAACGTGGAGATATTTCGCTTACCTCTCTAAGGAGGCAGGTAGAATTTTCAAGCTTTGCTGCATGAATTAGTCCTGGCTGCGCTGAACTTCTTCGAAAACGTCAGGTCACCAGATGTTGCTATGGTTTTCGGACGGCACAGAAATAACAACATGACTCTCCATGATGGTAAAGATGAGAGCAAACTTTATTCTTCTAAATTCTACTTTTATAGAGTAGTTCGGTACAAAGAACATGATTGGTTATTCAGCGTCTACACCCTTTAGTAAACATTTCTTTCCAGTAAACACGTTGGAAAAACACCACCTGCAGATGGTTTCTCACTTCCCAAGGTTTGTTTGAATTCCTCCTTTAGATTTCTCAGGCTAACATGAGAAAGTTGCTCACTTGCCTTTCACACAGACACTAGCAGAGCCTGAAGCCTAAATTCAGACCAATGTCAGGCCCACAGTGATTGATTGGCATCACCCCTTCAGAGGTAACAAGACATTTTTTGAGGGTGTGTGAGTGCCATCATTTCCCAAATCAGACCTTTGAGTGAGAAAGTGTGAGGGAAAGAAAAGGGGAGGGGAGAGACAGAGGGAGGGAGAGAGGGAAGGAGAGAGTGAGTGAGAGAAAAGAAGAAGGAAGAAGAAGAAGGAGGAAGAAGAAGAAGGAGGAAGAAGAAGGAGAAGGAGAAGGAGAAGGAGAAGAAGAAGAAGAAAAAGAAGAAGAAAAAGAAGAAGAAGAAGAAGAAGAAGAAGAAGAAGAAGAAGAAGAAGAAGAAGAAGAAGAAGAAGAAGAAGAAGAAGAAGAAGAAGAAGAAGAAAGGCGTGAAATGTTTGCTGAGTGCATTATGAAATTGAACCATCAGCTAGTGATATTTAGTTCACTAAAAATAAAGAAATAAATGACAGAAGACTTCACAGAGGATGACAGAAGACTTCACAGAGGTAGTACCTGGACCTGAGAACATAAGAAAGCTTTTGTTGCCTGTCTCCATAAGCAATAGGTAGCTCACAAATGTGCAAGTATTTTGATAATACTTTAGAGGGGGACACTATTTGATTCAGTCCTCACAGCTTCAGTCTTTCAGAGATTGGTTTGTAAAAACACTGTCACATACCTTTAATGCACCTTAGTTAACCCAAACATAATAGTATTTTGTCCTGATTTCAAGTCTTGACAGTATCAAACTGTCCTGGTTTCATCTGGGATAGAATTAATTTTTTCTCAGTAGCTGTTACGGTGCTATGTTTTTGATTGGAATAAGAATGGTGTTGACAACACTGATTTTTTTTTTTTTTTTTTTTTTTGTGGTTTTGGTAAGTCATGTTTATCCTAAGTCAAGGATTTTTTTTTTTGTTCTGTATTCTTCCAGTGAGAAAGTACACAGAAGAACCTGGGACAGGTGACCTGAGCTAATCAAAGGGATATTCCACACCACAGAATGTTCAGGCTGGTATATAAAATGAGGGCTTGCCAGGATTGGGAAAGGGAGTCTGGCATTGGTCAATGGGCAGTAAACAGTTATGAATCACTTGTTTTCTCTTTTTATATCATCATTATTTACCTCTATTATTATATTTTGCTTGATTTTATTATGAATTAGTAATTAATTATTTTAAAGTTCTTATCTCAACATACAAGTTTTGCTTTGATTCTCCTCCTGATTCCGCCAGGATGGGAATAAAGGGAAGGCTGAGTTAGCAGCTGCATGGTGTTTAATATTCAGCCTTTTTAAAATCACAACACAAACTTCTTTTGGTAGAAATATATTTTGTATTGAAAGAAAAACAAGAAATTTATATGAAATTTCTGACCAATATGACAGTAAGTCAGGCTAGGATTACTGATTTGCCTTTTTTTTAACTTTTGGATGTTGGGATTTTTTGGTACAAAAATAGAATATAATTAAATTTTTTCTCTGCATGACTATCTAATCTTTTCAGTCAATTGCACCCTTCCATCCCCCACATACATGAGCATCTACATGTCATTTCCTTATTTCCCTGCTACCACAACCACCTACCTCTGAAGGACTGAACTACCAGTATTGTTAAATGATTTAATACAGTTCCTGAAATTACAGTGTAAATATTCTCTAGTGTGGCATTTACTCACATGACAAGATTAGGTCATTATCAGAATTTCCATCAAATCCCTTTGCACTAGTATTTTCTAAAAATTTCCATTTTCAAGACTCATGTAAATGGTATAAAATAAAATACAATATAATAAAGTAAAATAAATAAAATAATAAAAACAAACAATGAAGGAGGAGGATAAGTCATAGACAACAATAAAAAGTGATTAACAGGGGCAGTGATTCATAATGCTATGTTTTAGTGATTTTACTGTGTAGAAGAAAAACACCATAATTACATTAGCAGCTAATTAAAAATATTTTAGAATCTTTTAGAAGAGCAAATTCAAACACCAAAAACACATAATGCTGCTCAGCTTGAAGTACTTCTGAGTACAGATTAACAAGAAAGATCAGGAGGCTGCAAGAAATGTCATGTGTCCTTCATCAAAACAACCTGGTCCCTCTAAATAGTAACCAAGATTACCACAGGACAACAGGCAACAGGAAAAACCACAGGAACCCCCTGGAACCACAGCTGTGTAGGACTGTGTCATTGGCACTGTTAAGAAGCAATTAAAATGTCTAAAGGATAACATCCCTATTGTTACCCTTATCCTCCCCTCATTCCCCAAGTGCATTAAGGAATATTATGGTGCTTGCAATTTAGTGCTTGTAACAAACTGCTAACAGGCAGAACATCTTAGAACGCTTTGTGTTTACTCCTACCATGGCTGCTGAGGATAGGCACAACTTGACCAGAAATAGGTATTACTTAATGTTGAAAAATTGGAGGAAATAAAAAACATATAGAAAACATGTAGAATAGATAGGGTTCATCCTGCAGATATTTCTGTCAGTCTTTTAAGATCTCAGGGATCATGTATTGCTGGAGACAGAACACCAAGCTCATGGGGAAATGAAGAGGTCTTATTTGTCAGCAGTGATGTTCATTTTCAGTTCCACCCCTGTCTACTGGTGACATTGTCATATTACTTGGGCTGTGTGCTTGAGTCTTATGTCACTGAAACATCACAATTGAATTGCAGCTTTATGATACATGGTTGGATGAACAGCATTCTAAATGCAACAGATACATACTCATTGCTTAATTTTTAAGCCTTTTAGCAACTGATACTTAAATAACCCTGAAGTAATTGGCTAATTCAATCAAAATTAATTTTTTATCTGAAGAAATTTAAACCTTTGTAAACAAGACCTGGTCTTGTTTCAATTATTATAGCTTAAGTCATTTTCACATTTATTTTATTCCTCATTAAGCTTGTACCTTCGTCTCCTATGACACAATAAAAGAGTCACAACACCAAACTTCACTGTTTCTTGCCTTGTTTTCCTGTAAAAGATAAAATCAAGAGCTCTAGTTCCACACTTTGCCGTAAGCTCCCTACACTGCCACCAAAGCAGACTAGGAAGGGGAGTATCTATGACTGGGTATCTATATTTTTAGAGACTTGTCCCTTGTTAAGCCATTAGAGCTGTTTATAAATTACCCTGGCTATGGGGCCAACCAAGCAGCAGTAGCCTGGACTTTGAGGTGGGTGACTTGTTCCTTCTCCACCGTTAGGCTACCTTTCCCACCTGAACTGGGTACTGTGCTTGTCCTCCCACAATGCTCATTTCAGACATAAGCATCACAGAGTTACTTCTGGCCCTACTTGATTTTGGACTTCTATGGGAACAAGTTTAGTCTGACTTCAAGCTCACTTCTCACAGCCTTTTTCTGGCCATACCTTTGCTGGGGAGTTGGAGGTCAATGGCAATGAAAAGGGTGGTGTCAAAAGTCATTAAAATGTGTGACTCCTTAACCACACTGCTCTCTGCAATGTTAATAGCCTGCGTCCTGATGTAACAAAATGACACCAGTCCTCACTTCCCTTGAAAGGACAGCAGACTCCTGAACACAAGACACTGAAAATTTTGTATATAGTCCTTTTTTAAGATCACAAAATCTCCTGAGTACCAACACATGCACCTGTTAGCAAGTATATGTTCTCTTTGAGCAGAGCTACTGGGCTCAAACATGCTTCTTCAGGGAGCTTAGGAGCACCTCTGGATCAGAGTGCAGGGAAGTGCATCCAACGAGGCTTCCAGTAAGAATATAAGTATGATTGCCTGAGCCACACCCCTACCTGACCTTTCCCACACTCATCTAACATACCCCTAAACCATGATAATGGTAATACGCTATGTGCCCCTTCTTCAAGGGCTTTGTGATGGGAGCCCAGCCACACAGGTTTGAGAAGTGGTTCTAAAGAACAACAAAAGTTTTGATGACTCAAAAAAGCTATGTGTTATTCTACTGCAAACTAGGAAACTTTACTTTTTAAAAAGCAAAACTCCGAACAACTTAATCCAACAGGGCTGAAACAAAGTATTGGTTTGTAAACCACCCCACTGACTATGCCAAGCATATGCTTGTTCTAAGCATTGCTCCCAGGCACAGCAGTAGCATGCAACCTTTGCATCAAGTTCTGCGCCTTTCCTGATCAGTGTCTTTATCTCACCCTTCAAAACCTGACTGACAGTTGTTTTCTCCCTGCAGTCTCTCAGTAGAAGCAACAAGCTTCTATCTCCTCCCTGGAAATTCACCATCTGAGCTGCTCTCAGCAGCTCTTCTGTGTTTGCCCAACGGCAGCAGCTGCCCTTCCTCTGAAGAAGCTTAACTGAGTGCTCTTTTTGTAAAGACACACAGCGTGTTGCAAAGGATGAGCAAATAAAAGAGAAAAATTAGCTACACCAGACATAGCCTGGTAGCGCAGAGACAGCCACCTCATCGAACTGAGGTGGGTTGAGCCCCACAGATCCCAGCAGAATATCTCATTATTGCATATAAATATGTCAAATACAGGTGTCAAGAAGAATGTGCCAAACTCTGTTTAGTGGTGGTCAAGAGGAATATGCCAAAGTCCTCAGCAGCAGGACAAGAAGCAATGGCCACAACCTAAGCCAGAAGAAGTTCCACTTCAACATGAGGAAGAACTTCTTTACACAGAAAGTGGCAGATCACTGGAACAGGCTGCTCAGGAAAGTCATGGAGTCTCCCTGTCTGGAGGCATTTGAAATCCATGTGGACAGGTCCCAGTGTAACCTTCTCCGGATGACCCTGCCTTGGTCAGGGGTGTTGGACTGGATAATCTCCAGAGGTCTCCTCCAAAAGTAACAGTACTGTGATTCTGTGAATACTGAGGCAGATGGAAGTGCTCTACAGCTTCAACAAGGTTGCAGGTGATACCAAGTCTAGGGGTGCGACTGTCACACCTGAGGGGCAGGATGGCAGCCAGAGGGAGGGCGTACCATCCAGAAGGACCTGGACAAGGTGGAGAAGTGGATCCATGTGAATATCATGACATTCAACAATGCCAACGTGCTGCATCTGCATCAGAGCAACCCCTGCTATCAACACAGGCTGGGGATGAACAGATGGAGAGCAGCCCTGTGAGAAGGATTTAGGGGTGCTGGTGGATGAGGCTGGACATGACCCAGCCAAGGGCACTCCCAGCCCAGAAAGCCAAAGGTGTCCTGGGCTGCACCCAAAGCAGGGTGGGCAGCAGGGGAGGGAGGGGATTCTGCCCCTCTGCTCTGCTCTGGGGAGACCCCACCTGGAGCCCTGCATCCAGCTCTGGGCTCCCAGCACAGGAAAGACATTAACCCATTGCAGTGAGTCAAGAAGAGGGCCACAAAAATCCTGAGACATCTGGAGCATCTCTCTTATGAAAACATGCTGAGGGAAATAGAATTGTTCAGCCTAGAGAAGAGAAGGCTCCAGGAACACCTTATTACAGCCTTTCAGTACTTATAGCGGGCTTATAAGAAAGAGGGGGACAAACTCTTAATAGGATCTGTAGAAATAAGGCCAATGATAATGGTAATGGCTTTAAAATAAAGAGGGTAAGTTCAGACTAGATATAAGGAAGAAATTTTTTACAATAAGTGTGGTAACACAAAGAAATGGGTTGTCCAGAAAGGTGGTACCTGCTCCATCCCTGCAAAAATTTAAGGCCAGGTAGGATGGCGCTTTAACAGTCTGACCTATTGGAAGATGTTCCAGCTCATTTCTTAGGTATTGGACTAGATGACTTTTAATGTCCCTTCCAGCTGAAGCCATTTAATGATTCTATGTTTCTGTGAAATTAAGCTCTTAATCATTCATCAGAGAAGACTTTTTTTCAATGGCTGTCAAAAAAACAGGGACATATTCTCTACAGTTGTGACATGAAGGCATATCTTCACTGTCAAAGAGAGCAGCAGCACATGCTAGTCTGTTGTTTGGGACATTTGAGTTGAATGTGTAAAGTTCAAAAGCTGAATTCCCTTCAGTGTGCCATATTCCCTTTTGAATATAGAACTAAAATTTACATAAATAAAACCAAAGAAGGCAAAGCTTCAACTCCAATCAGTGGCAATATTTGCTTGCAAAACCTTTTTGCCTTTAAAGGCTTTCCTTTGCATAATGTAGAAAATAGGTTCTGCTTTACTATTGATGTACTACTTTCTGTTCAAAAAGCACAAAGTCTCTCAGAATTATCGTTGAAATACAGAGCACTTCAAATGTGTTTGGAGGTTAACAGAGATTCATTAACAGTTTGGGTAAACTAGAGATATTTTAACAGTAGCATATAAATTCACTAATTTTAAAATGAGCTCATATTTACTTGATTTTGATGATTAAGCAAAGGAAATTTTTTGTCTGATTCTGAAGATTTCAGTGGAACAAAGCTACAAAAAGCCCCATACTGTCCCTTGTTAAAAATACTTTGATAAATCCTACCAAGATGGAATCACTGAAAGTCTCAGTATTTCTGTGCTGAGTGTCATTGCAGTGCCATTTTGTGAAAGACTGATCTCAGAGGAGAAGATAATAAATGGAAAAGATCTTTTTTTAGAAAGGGAAAAGATGAAATTTCTTTAATTAGGAAATATTAAATCTTTAGTCTTTAATCTGGAGCTTCATCTAGGTGTATTTCCAGAAAAAAAAACAAAACAAAACCAAAAACAAGGTTTTGTAGCACATTTTATGGGTCGTACACCTAAGCCCACCAGGTTCAGGAGAATTCATATATTTCTGCCATTAACTTGTTGCTATCCAGGTGTTCCATCTTACCTCTTTCTGTTGTTGGACTTTCTATTTCATCTAGTGCCAAGTTTTATGACTCCAAGCTTTGATTCATCATCCCTTTTCACTTAGATGAAGGAACAGCCTCTGGGAGCAGCAACCAAACACAGAAATGGCTATGCACAGAGGAGAGACATAACTGCAGAGAAAAGCCAGCGTGGTCTTTGCATGTGCAGCATCCTTCTGTTTTCTCTCCACTGCCTTTGCTGCTTCCAACTGCAACAAGAGAGGACAACTGCACAGCTCAGGCACAAGAGAGCTGACCATTTTGGCCTTGCTTTCCACGACAATAAAATCAGAACTAGCCCTAATGAAAAGCTACTTCTCTAAAGCTTATTAGAGTTGAGAATAACCTCTCCAGTAACCTGGACAGATTGTGAGTTAGAGCTTTTACTGACAAGTGCAGGATGTAATGGACCCACAAACCAATCTGACTACAGACATGAGACTGCTTAGAGAAATTACACAATCTAGAGCAATGGAATGGCCAGATTTTTCAAATACAGAAGTATGCAGAGTGAAAGGAGGGAACAAAACAACTGTTAGCTAGAACTTTTCTGTTTCTAAATGGACTTTATTGACTTTTTCAAAATGTTATCCTCTTACCATTGTAACTTTTTGTCCTCTCTGTCCTTTATCCATTAAATGGTTCCTTTTGATATTGCAATACTGATTTACAGTTGGTAATTATCTTAGTTTAATGGGTCTAAGGTCTCTTGCTTTTTTGTTTGTCATTAACAGGGTATGTCTGTACAATATGCCTTTAGCTGAAAACAAGTTTATCACCCCGTAAAAATGTCCTCAGCTGAATAAAAAGAAATTCACCTCCCTCCATTCTCTTATGATTCCAGTTTTATAAATTTGGGGTAAATATTTATCTTCCAGAGAGTTTGCTGTCACAAAATCATTAGGTCTCCCTGTAGATAAGATATAATCATTTATAAAATGTATTTGCCCACAGTGACCCACTAGTGATCTAGTGACAACTTATAATTAAAGCCAAGACTGTTGAGTGAGTTTGCATGACAAGATTGCTGAGTGAGTTTGCCTTTTGACATGAAAGGAAGGTCCCTCTTGTACATTCTTGTCAAGGTTATCTAGAAGAGCAGAAGAACAAACACAACATTCACCCTCAAAGGGAAGGAAGAATACAGGTGCATGAATGTGTGTGACTCTGTCTGTGTTTGGGTCACAGTATATGAGAAGAAAATTACAAAAAAGCTTAGTTTTTTTTTTTCCTCCTAAGACACCACTACTAAATCCAATCTGAATTTATACTGCAAGATGGAACAACTTGGTCTAAAATGAATGTCAATAAAAGAAATTATCTGAGCCAGATAATCAGGTCATTCTAAACTCCATCCAGCCTGTACTGTCAGGCCTTTGGACTAATTTGGGTGAACTACAGATAAGATCAAATTGGCTACTGCAGGACTGACAGCCAGCTTCTTCAATGCTCTGAAAAAAACCCAAGACAATCATTTCATAAAATCAAGACTTTATACTCACTTCTATCTAATTTCCATGATCTTTAGAATTTTTTTAATTGCTGTGTGGTAGATCCCAAAAGTTTCCAAGCTCCTAGCAGTCATTGTGAATGAGGCTGTCAGATAAAGTATAGCAATTAGTATATCATTACATTTAGGAGCAGGATATCACTACATGATGTGGCTTCTATAGTGCATAGGTTGTTTTGTGGATCAGCTTTTAGCTCTCTTTCTTCCAAGGACTGTTGCCCACAAAGGTTCTGCGCACCTGGGGAACTTTCTAGGTCAGAATTCGAGGATGTCTACATCAGGCCAAATCTTGTCCAACTAATAACTTGTCCACTGAAAAGTCATTCCAATTCTTTTTCACAAGTCTGTAAATATTTTGATTTCTTTCTCAAGCTTAATATCAATGAAAACATTTAAAGTGCCTTTCTTCTTAAGATTTTCCCTCTATGGACAAAATTATACCTAAAAGCAAAGCTGAATCACCATGTTAATAGTAACTCTGCCTAGTTATATTGTTGTGATTAATGTTTGCAGAGCCAGGCCAAATATGACTTGTCTCATGCTGGAATGAAAATAAAAAACATGACTTTGACAGAAAAAAAATGACAGTGCCGTGTTTAATCAAACTTCCACAACTTTTTTCTGTTGCTCCTATGCAATTTTCCTAGCTCAAACAATGTCCTGGATAGTTTGTTAGCTGAAATATTTTGTTTCAAATAAAGATTTCTGAGGAAAAATTTAGATAAGCTACTCATGAAAAAAGTAGTTATTTACAAAGCAAATCACTGTTTTTAACAGCAGTATCTATGCCTTCAAAGCACACAAAAAAAATTACTATAAATTACTCCCTTGGAAATCAGCATAAATATGGACTGAGATTTTCCCTCTGAGTTCATTAAAAAAACCCCCAAAAAACAAAAAAACCCACACAACCCTATAGAAGATGAAGTCTTGAAGTCTTTAAAGGAATTATTTTATGAGTGATGAATAAATGAAATAAAACCAAGACTACCTGTGAAAAATTCAAACAGAAACATGCAACATAATTAATATATAAAGTCTTTTGGAGCTTATTACCTTTATGGTTTCTTCAGCCCATTGCAGGAAATGCAGGAGAAAGTACAGAAAACATAACCTCTAGTTTCTATAGCCCCAGCCTGTGTAACACAAGAAAGAGTTTGTTTCATAAAGCTGAATCATGGTACCATCTTTATTTGCTAACCTACTACCTCCTGATGGATTTACAGAATTTCCTTACACACTATGAACAACAACAACACAAACCTCCTCATTTGGACAGCTAGAGCAAAATATTTGTCTTTTCTGTCCCCTTCATTCAAAATCCACTCAACTTTCATATTATTTAAAAGCAAAATAATTATTTTACAGGAAAAGACAGAAAAAATTTAAATCTACTAAATCTCTTTCTAATTCAGAAAGTATTAAAAATTCTTGGTTTTAATACTGTATTTTTATTAAAGAAATGCAAATGTTTGGGTTTTTTCAAGTTGTTACTGCTGTCAACATATGTATATGTCAACTAACCTGACACATACAGAAAAAAATTTTCACCAAGATACATGTTCAGCCAAGCTTGTGCCTGGACTTGGAGTAATTCCATCAAAACTTGGGTCAAAGTTTCAGTTAAACAAATTGACCCTCTGAATATATGTTTCTTGCATTTTTAACATGGAGTGGGAGATGGCTTGACATATCATGAAGTCCTTGTTCACTGAATATTTGTCTACAGAACAGACAAATATGGATAAGCCAAACAAGCATAATTTATGCCAGCTCCTAATATAAGGTAGAAATGTATGATTAACAGCGGTTTGAAAAAACAGTGTGCAAGAAAATGAAACCAAGTACACTTTGCTTACACAGAGAAAAGGGTACAGCATCATTTCATGACATGCAGCACAGCTACCACTGTATGGAAAAATTACTCAGGTATTGTATTGTCCAATGGAACATGACGGACTGACACAAAGGGGCACCTCAGAGTGTCACATTTTTTAGTTCAACAGTATGTTAGGGTAAACCAATCCTTCCTTACAATGAGGAAATAAATTTGTAGAAAGATCTAGAATTGAGTATAAAGTATTCAGATTTTACAACAGGAAGATCCATCTACTGGCCATAAAAGAACTTCCTTCTGTATTGAGTCCTGCCACAACAGAAATTTTGCTGTATTTTCTTTTTTTCACAATGCAGTGATCATGTGCAAATCATTAACACCTTTGGTTTACTTAAATAGAGATCATTAAGTGATAATTTTTAATTCTTGTGTGTTATTTAATCCTGCATCCCATGAAACCGACAATCTTTTCTCCCTTTTTATCAACAACTCTACCAGTCTTGACCTTCAGAGGAATGGACAGAGGTGTAAGAGGAAGATGACATATTAACTTTAAAACAATTATTAGAAATATATTGCCAAATTTGAGTAAAACTCAGCTCATTATTTTCTTATCTTGGTGCCCATTACAGCTTTGCCACAGCATAGGTATATATCACAGAAAACACAACAACTAAGAAGCCTAAAATTGCAATATTATGACCCAATGTTAAACTCAGCCAAAGACAAAAAACAAACTGTGGTGTCATTTAATTACAGTCATTTCAAAAGCATTGAGATGACAGTTAAAAAGGTAAAAAAATGGCAACATTTTCCTGCCATTTTCCTATCAATTCACTGTCCTACTAGGAATATTAAAGTTATGAAGGAGATAAGAATTGAGTAGAAGAAAAACAAATTATCCACTCTGCTAGGCTTTTTGGACTGGCCTGCAGGAGACCCTGATTTTATTTCAGTTTCTGCTACCAGCAGTAAGCAATCCTGATTGTTTTCACATATTCATCACAGAGAAAGTAATGTACTTACTAAATAAGTAAAAATTACAAAGATATAATTATCAAAGTAATTATTTATTTAAAGCCCCTTTATTTAAAAGTATTTTGTAAAACAACTCCCCTATGTTTCCTTTGGGTACCATACACTGGTATCAAAATGCTTTCTAGTTGTATATTCATGGCAAAAAAATTTGCCCTTCAAATATTTTCTTTGGCAAACTTCTCATTGAAATCAGCAAGCTATGCTTATTCGTGTTTTAGTTCAATTTCTAGGTTACTCCATCTCATACCACACAAATCATGGGATGCTTAACCTCTTTCTTTTTTGACTTAGGAGCATTGAATGTCATGTTATGGTCAAAAATTACCAATGTTTTGTGCATCGATTCATTTTGGATTATTTGTCTGGACGTGATATAACCTAGAAATCCTGGCTTTAAATTAATTTAGGAAAACCATTGTTAGGTGAAAGCAAAGAAATTAGTGTTTAAAAAGTAGTATGTTTTTTGCAACAAATTTCAGTTTGGTAGCATGAACATATATCACTTCATCATTTTTGGATAAATAAATTCCACCAAGCAGTTGACAGCACAAAAATGTTGCTGAATTAACATTTTGTCTCTGTTTTGTGGACTGCGCACTCTGTTCATTGCATATTCTGGGAAGGTTTTGATGCCCTGAAGTGATGTGTTTTTCAGTGATACATCAGCATGTCGGTGGATACACCACAGAATATGTGTGGAAACTCTGACAGACTCCTAAATATAGCAAATGCCACTTACACTGCATTCATATTCTCTGAGTATCCAAAGTAATCAAAGGAATATAGCAAATATACTTGAGACATTTTTCTAAAGGGCCTGTAAAGGCTTTCAGAGAACATGGACAGTTTCTGAATGAATCAGGAGAAAATTTTTGATGAAGTAAACTTTTATTTCTACAAGACATTCCCAATTTCTGCATAAAATACAGGTACTTAGATTGAAGGAAACAGTGTACTTCAACTAAAATCTGATTCTAAAGAGGCAGGGAAAGGCCTATAATGGAATTCTGTTCAACTGGAAAGTGTATATTTCTTCAAGGTGAGCTTAGACCTCAAAACAACACACTGAACATAACTGTATTTAATGAATAACTTTCTATCAAAATTGATACATTTTTGGAAATCTTTCTTAGTTTCTGAATACAGATTTGTTGAGGATTTAGGTGATAACAGAAGATTAATATATGCTGCGTAAGTCATCTGGAATTTAGTTCTTTGGTATGATATAAAACTATTTATTTTTTCCAAAAGAGGTTATCTGTTTTTCACTTGAACTGAGATATTAGACATCATTCATAGCATGTGCTTCTCTTACAGATGTCCAGAATTCTTGTATGACAATTTATTCGTATGATAACTATGAATAATCAGCTGAGTTACAGATCATCCAAAATAGAATTCATAGACATCACAGGTTGAAATATTTATGTGGGTGTGATGGTTTTTACTGGGGTAGACTTAATTTTCTTCACGGTGGCTGGTATGGGGTTGTGTTTCAGATCTGTGCTAAACACAGGGTTGAGAACATTGGGATGGTTTCATTATTGCTGAGCAGGCCCTACACAGAGGCCTTTCCTGTTTTTTCACATTGTCATGGTGGTAAAAAGGTTGAGGGTGTATGGGAGGTCGGGAGGAGAGACAGCTGGGACATCATACTCAGTACACAGAGTGGGGGGCAGAAGGAGGGGGGGACACACATTTGGAGTGAGGATATTTGTCTGCCAGGTCACGGTCATACATGATGGGGCCCTGCTCTCTTGGAGATGGCTGAACACCTGCCTGCCCATTGGATGTGGAGAATTAATTACCGGTTTTGTTTTGATTGTTAGTGTAACAGTAATGTGTTTCTATATCAGCCTGCAAGTTTTCTGGCTTTTACCCTTCTGATCTGTCCTCGATCCCACTGGCGGGGGATTGAGTGAGTAGCTGTGGGGAGCTTGGTTACTGAATGTGGTGAAAATGCCAAAATGATGGACTTATGTCTATGTTTTAATAACCTCTACAGCTGAGTATAGAAATACACTGAGTTTCTAGTTATTTTTAATAGAATCTTTGACTGTTCCAGATGATAAGCTGTACTTACTCTTTCATTCTTAATTCCGATTGTCTTCATTTATCATGCCACTAGGATGGACAATACAAGACTGACTTCAATGGCAAATTAGGTTATTTGTATTGTGGTTTTTTGTTGTTGTTCAGTAAACCTGAACTCTTTTCTTCCTCAATGAAATCTCTACAAATGGTGATTATTTTTTGTCCAACACTTGAATTCAATTTCTTAAGTTACATCATGAAAACTTTCCACAACTAATTCTTGAAATGTGAGTCATTGGAAGCAAGCAATTATTGCACTGCTGTGTTGCACATTTCACATCCAGACAGATCATGGAAATATTTGTGCCACCTGCCTTGTGGAGTCCCTCTAATGATAAATCCCCTGGTATAGCAATTCAATTGCCTTGCAAATTTAAACAGGGACTTTTACGGAAAATTTTCTTGCTCACTAATTGTTATCAGTTCTCACTTTTAAATTCAGTGAATTACTCTGTATTGATCAGTCTGAGCACTTAGCCCCTTTTATAAAAAGCAACATTTATGCATACACCACATGCCAAACAATGTTGTAAGAGGACTAACTCTACAAATTATTAACTATAATGTTAAATTATAGTTAATAGTTAAATTATTAACTAAACTGTGTTTATCCACAGAAATTTGAATAGCAGCAGAAAATGTCTGAATGCAAATGTTCAGGAGTCCCTGAAATACAGGCCTGCTCTGGGCTGATTTAAATCCGAAGACTTAAAGGACTTTCAATTTTCCTGTTACATATGAAAACTGGGAGGAATTCATCCTGCACTTTATCCACCTTGGCAAACCCTGTAGTGTCCCATATGATCCATACAGAGTCTCATGAAGCCAATAAAACAAGAATTAGCCAGCATTTTACCATGATCTTACTGCACAGATTGGTTTTTGCATATTAGACAAATTTTTTTGCCCAACAGGCAGTCATCAGAAACTAGACATATTTTCAGATTGTTCTCCAATTTGTATATGACATTGGAACTTCTTTTTCTGCCACTAATACTTAGGGCTCTATAAGGAAGTTTAGCCATTTCATCACTTCCTTCAGAGGAAAGTGTCATCACCAAGACTAACAGATTTAAAAGAATAATTATTTGGATGGGACATGGTTATTTTACCTTGCCTTTTGCACTTCATAATTTCTTCAGCTTATAGTTTTTCAAATTTATTTGTTCCTGGAGTGTGTGGTTCTGCAGCTGTCAACAATGAAAGCTTTCACTTTTCAACAATCACAAATCAAGGTTTCTGTTAACATCTCCTAATAAAGGAAACAAAATCTTTCCTGTACAAAATTTCTCATGTGTTTTGTCAGATAGCTCTTTCTTATCAAAACAAGGCAAAGTTGAGAGAAAAATGCAGGATATTTACAATCACATGAATGGTTCTGCTGAGTTGTGGTTCTGGTGCAATAACTGTGAATTACCTTTTGTTCTGTATTTCCATTTCATTCTAGTTTTTCTCACCTCTTTTCTTTTATTCTACTTTGATTGTGTTTCTCCCCATAATGTCATCCATCCCTACGTTTAGATCTTCCTTTTCCTTATTTGTTCTCCAAACCTGAAATGTATTAGTGGCTTAGTAAAGAAAGTTAACTGAAACCATGTTCTCTGCACTGAACAACATATTTGAGATCCATTGCAGATTCTCACTGACTGTTATAGAGCTGCAAAACCTGAAGAATAGTGTGTAAAACTTATCAATAGAAAACAAGAAAATCTGAGCAAATATTTCCCATGGTTTTGGTACTTGAAAGTCTTGAATACTCAGTGCCTTCCACTATCTGCAATTTTTTCTAAATATTACCCATCCAGACCAAATAAGTTAGCCACAGCTTCCAGGTTTTCCATATTTCCTTCTGGTGTCTGTGTCACCCACACACCAGATAGTTTTAGTATCTGTATGACTCAGCTTCTGAAGTAACTTCATCTCACTGTACCATTCTCATTTGCTTTACTAATGGCATTTCTAAATTCTACTTATATTGCAGATTTATGTGCAACTGATACACTGAATAACACAGAAATCTTCCTGTCAGCTATTTTAAGAAGGTTTGTGGCCTTGAAACAGGAACTGAGAAAAATATTAAAGGCTAAGCATTCCTCTTCTTTGCCTTTCCTAAAATGGCAACAGTACATTTCAGTTTTGGCATACACATGCCTTTGCCATTTACCTAAATCCACGTCAAACATATTTAAATTTTTACCAACCCCTCAGTTTTTGGCACAATTTTTTGACACATTTAATAAAATCATGAAAATATATTTTTAGTCCTAGCTAATAACCCAGTTGTCCCTTTGCCAACAAACATCTCCCAGTACTAATAATTTAGTCACATACTAATATGCCTTTCCAAAAGCTTCCAAAAACATATCCTCACATGCTGTCTGAAGGGAAGTTGGCTCCACCTTTGTCAGAGTTTGTTAGAATTGCACAAAGTTCTACACTGGACCACTTGTCCAGCTGAGATTGTGAAAACTGAAGTGGCTAAGACACCAAAATATATATCTTAATATATAAATATATTTTAAATATTTAAATTTCAGCACTTTGCTGCAAACTACAAAGTCAGAGTAGCTGAAGACAAGAATCCAAAATTTTAAATCCATTACACACAAAAAGTTCCAGATTATCAAATAAAGAAAGAACACTAATTTTGAAGTAATATTAATATTTGAAGTCCACAAAAAAAAAAAAAAAAAAAAAAAAAAAAAAAAAAAAAAAAAAAAGATTCTGGCATCAAGTGGAATATTTTGATCCAGTCAGCTCCAACTTTCATGTGTGTCAAACTTTGTGGCAGTATACAGTAAAAGCTATAATCCTGAAGAGAAATTCAACTCTCATGTAAGAGTCTAATTGTTCCATTGCAATCATCTCAGTCATTAACCTGACTTGTCAGTGTGATAAGCATACTCTAGGAATGAGCAGTCTATGTACTTAGGAAAAAAACATCCTGGGATTTTGAGGAATGTCATAGTTTAAATTGGAAGGAGTTCTGGTGCTTCATAATATGTCAGCAATCTTACAGGCTTAACAAAGAATACAAGTATTTAGCTTTGTGTTGAGAAGCTGAGAGTCTTTAGGATTCTGCACAAAGAATAACAGAATATTTTAGAAAGTGGCTTTGGAAAAAATCTAACTCAGCTCTGGACTTAAAACAGGTTTGACTTTGAAGTGCAATCTGGCACTCTGTGCTGTTCAGCTGAGCCCTGTGATTCTCCAGTCTCCCTATGAATCCCCAGAAGAATCTAAATAGCTGTGTTGGGGGTTAGATTTGGTTTTGGTTTGTTTTTCCTCTTCTCACAGAATTTTTTTCCCATAAGTTTCCAAGAAGCCTTAATGACTACTTAGTCAGAACAAAAAGAGTGCTTGAGAGATATAGCAGCACGAAGCTACACCTATTGTTTTTGAGTCCCTGGGAGTGTCCCTCAGAGGGGAGAGATGATTAGCTTTGGGAAAGGCAAAAAGACAGATCTGGGGGAGGGGGAGGCACTCTTGCTCTCAGCGCCGAGGAGGACAGTCAGGCTGCCCTCTGCCTCTGCCTCGTCCTGGGAAATCTATCGTCATCTGCTGTGTACCCGGGAATCCTGAGCTCGCTTTCTCCAGCCTCTCCCCCCACCGCCGCTGCTTCTTCGGACCTTTGAGGCTCTCCTGCTACTCTATAGCCCTGCACTGCCCAGCCCTGCCGGGACACCCCTGCTGTTCCAGCTGCCAGCGCAGACCTCATCTCATCCACCAGCCCGAGACTTTTTCCTTCCTTCCAGTTCGGCCTCTCGGAGTCCTGCAGGGGCACCGAGATCAAACTGCTCTGGGCTTTTGTAAAAGAAAGCCCTCAAAGTTCTTGGTTCTGTTTATTATTGATGCTGTAGTTGTTGTTTGTTTGTCGTTTTGTCATATATACTAGTAAAGAACTGTTATTCCTACCCCCATACCTCTGCCTAAAAGCTCCTTTAATTTTCCTTTTAATTGGAATAATTTGGAGAGAGGGGATTTGAATTCTCCATCTCTAGGGAGGTCCTACCCCTTCCTAGCAGATATCTGTCTTTCAAACCAAGACAGATTATTGGCGCCCAGTGTGGGGCTTGAGGGCATTGAGAGGAAAAGGAATAACAGTTCTTAAGTGACCTTGTGCACTGGGTATAGAAACCTCCCTAAATAGCATCATGTGGTCTAGCTTACCTTGGTTTGGGTGGCATGTAGTTGTGGCTGTGTTTCTCCCATTTGCAGGCCCTTATTTAAACATGGGCCCTATAACTAAGGCTACTGTGGCTGTTATCCAGTTTGCACTATGAGTTAATAAGGTGAGGAATTCATGGATTTTTAACTTCCTCTGGAAGGCAGGCACATGGATACATGGCTATCACACTCTAAGTGTTTGTTTGTGGGGTTACTTTAACAATGGTACCTATTGTGAGGAAATGACACCAGGGGAAATTTTTTCCCAACCCTTTACTCAGCTCTTTGGGTCTATTCCACCAGTTTTTGAAGGGTTTAAATCCTCTCTGAATGCTAATGATATCATACAATGGCTAGTATTGCTCACAGGCCTATTCTATTTAATATTCCGAGATAAGGGGAGATTGGCCTGGATAACCACCCTGATACCTACCCCAGAGAATAAAGATACTACCCTAGAGACTGAGAGTGCTGCCATGGAGCCTGACACTTCCCTAGAGACTGGGGATGCTGCCCCACCACCTGACCCTGACATAAAGCCCACCTCAGGAATGAACCACCCAGATTGGGTGGGAGTTCTGGTGAAGGAGATGGGCAAGATGCTGAAGGAGCACACTTCCCTAGTGGTGGCCTCATTAGCCCCAGCTGCTGGCAAACCCTCCTCCTGCCCTGAAGAGGGAGAGTCTGAAGGTGCAGCAGTGGAACCCACAGACGTTACAACTGTCCAGGTTCCAGCTGAACCACAGGGGCAGTCACAGCCAGCAGCAGTTGCCCCTGTGGAAAGGAAAAAATATAAGGTGAAATCAGAGCACCCAAGTGATAAGGATAAAAAAGGAAGGCCCTCACAACCCACAGGGGAGCCAGAAGTTGAGATCATCACCGAGTCCCTGTCATATGAAAATCTCCATACTCTGCAAAAAGATGTTGCACGACGGGGACGTGAGCCTTATACAGCCTGGTTACTTAGGGTCTGGGACCTTATAGGTAGAGGTGTGCAACTAGATGGTGGTGAGGCAAGGAATATGGGACCCTTGACCCAAGACTCAGGTGTGAATCAGGTATTTGTAAAAGAGCAAGGACCCCTTCACCTTTGGGACCGGCTTTTAATGAGTGTAAGGGAGAGGTTTGTCCACAGAGACAGAATGCAGGAGCACCACCTCAGCATGCGCTGGAAGACTGTTGAGGAAGGGATCCAACAGCTGAGAGAAGTGGCAATACTGGAGGTAGTTTTTGGGAGGGATGGACAGCATAACAATGACCCCGACAACGTCCGGTGCACAAGGCAAATGTTGTGGAATCTAGCAACTAAAGGGCCATCTGAATATAAAACATTCATGTCAATGATTAATGCTGATACCAGCCGAGTGACTGTAGGTTCTGTAGCCAGCAAGCTTAGAAATTTTGACAGTATGATCAGTGGCCCAATACAGACTCAGGTCTCTGCCGTGGTTAAAGAACTCCAAGAGGAGATAAGGGAGGTGAGGGAGGAGATGAGAAGGAACAGTTCCCATGTGGCACCGGTGCGAGCCACAGGCCCCAGAGTCAGAACCCAACGTCCTTCAGCTAGAGAGAGAGAGTACATCCCAAGAGCTGACCTGTGGTCCTTCCTGCGTGACCATGGGGAAGACATGGGAAGGTGGGATGGGAAACCCACTTCTGCCCTAGCAGCACGGGTGCGTGAGCTCAAAGAGAAAAACACTAACTGGGGGGGTTCCACTAGAATGAAGGTAGCCTCAGCCTCCCATGACCAGGCTGTCAGGTATTACAGAAATGAGGATGCTCTGTCAGACCCCCTTGAAGGAACCTCTACTATGTATACACAGGAAGAGAGTAGTAACCGGTGCTAGAGGGGCCCTGCCTCTAGCCAGGAAGAGGCACGGGAAAACCGAGTCTTTTGGACTGTGTGGGTTCTATGGCCTGGCACATCAGAGCCACAGAAATATAAATCTTTGGTTGACACCGGTTCTCAGTATACCCTAATGCCGTCAGAACATGAGGGAGCAGAACCTATTTCCATTGCCGGGATGACAGGGGGATCACAAGAATTGACTCAGTTAGAAGCCGAGGTGAGCCTGACCGGGAAGGAGTGGCAGAAACATCCGGTTGTGACTGGCCCAGAGGCTCCGAGTATTCTAGGCATGGACTATCTCAGGAATGGCTATTACAAAGACCCTAAGGGGTTCAGATGGGCTTTTAGAATAGCTGCTGTGGAGGCAGAAGGCATTAAGAAATTGAACACCTTGCCTAGATTATCAGAGAACCCATCTGCAGTAAGACTCCTGAAGGTAGAAGAGCAACGAGTACCTGTTGCCACCTCGACAGTGCATCGCCGGCAGTATCAGACGAATCGAGATGCTGTGATCCCCATTCACAAGATGATCCGAGAGCTAGAGAGCCAAGGGGTGGTCAGTAAAACCCACTCACCCTTCAACAGCCCCATTTGGCCTGTGCGCAAGTCTGACAGAGAATAGAGACTGACTGTGGACTATCGTGGCTTGAATGAAGTGACTCCACCGCTAAGCGCCGCTGTGCCAGACATGATGGAACTTCAGTATGAGCTGAAGTCCAAAGCAGCGAAGTAGTACGCCACAATCGACATTGCTAATGCATTTTTCTCCATTCCTCTGGCTGCAGAATGTAGGCCTCAGTTTGCTTTCACCTGGAGGGGCGTGCAGTACACCTAGAACCGACTGCCCCAGGGGTGGAAGCACAGTCCCACCATCTGCCATGGACTGATCCAGGCTGCACTAGAAAAGGGTGAAGCTCCAGAACACCTACAGTACATTGATGACATCATTGTGTGGGGGAACACGGCAAGGGAAGTGTTTGAGAAAGGAGAGAAGATCATCCAGATTCTCCTGGAAGCTGGTTTTGCCATCAAAAAGAGCAAAGTCAAGAGACCTGCCAAAGAGATCCAGTTCCTGAGAGTAAAGTGGGAAGATGGGCGGCATCAGATTCCCATTGAGGTCATCAATAAGATCACTACGATGTCTCCACCGACCAGCAAGAAGGAAACGCAAGCTTTCCTAGGCGCCATAGGCTTTTGGAGAATGCACATTCCCGAGTACAGCCAGATTGTGAGCCCTCTCTACCGGGTAACCCGCAAGAAGAACGATTTCCATTGGGGCCCTGAACAGCAACAAGCCTTTGCCCAGATCAAGCAGGAGATCGCTCATGCAGTGGCCCTTGGCCCAGTCAGGACAGGACCAGAAGTGAAGAACGTGCTCTACTCTGCAGCCGGGAACCATGGCCTGTCCTAGAGCCTTTGGCAGAAGGTGCCTGGTGAGACTCGGGGTCGACCACTGGGATTCTGGAGTCAGAGCTACAGAGGGTCTGAAGCCAACTACACCCCAACAGAGAAAGAAATCTTGGCTGCCTATGAAAGAGTCCAGGCTGCCTCAGAAGTGATTGGCACAGAGGCCCAACTCCTCCTGGCACCCCGACTACCTGTGCTGGGGTGGATGTTCAAAAAAAAAGTTCCCTCTACCCACCATGCCACCGATGCCACATAGAGCAAATGGACTGCCCTCATCACTCAGCGCGCCCGTATCGGAAACCCAAATCGCCCTGAGATTTTGGAGATAATCACAAACTGGCCAGAAAGTAAAAACTTTGATCTCACAGATGGAGAGGAACAAGAGCAAGTGACACGTGCCGAAGAAGCTCCACCGTATAATCAGCTGCCAGCAGAAGAAACGTGCTACGCTCTTTTCACTGATGGTTCCTGTCGCATCGTAGGGATGAACCGCAAGTGGAAAGCAGCTGTATGGAGCCCCACACGACAGGTTGCACAAGCCACTGAAAGAGAAGGTAGATCAAGTCAACTTGCAAAACTCAAGGCTGTTCAGTTGGCCCTAGACATTTCTGAAAGAGAGAAGTGGCCAAAGCTCTACCTCTACACTGATTCATAGATGGTAGCCAATGCTCTGTAGGGTTAGATAGAAAGGTGGAAAAAGGCCAGCTGGCAGCGTGGGGGAAAACCAATCTGGGCTGCTGATGAGTGGAAAGACATTGCTGCTCGGGTAGTCAAGCTACCTGTAAAAGTCCGCCATGTAGACGCCCACGTCCCCAAGAGTCAGGCTAATGAGAAGCACCGAAACAACGAGCAAGTAGATCAAGCCGCCAAGATAGAAGTGTCAAAGATAGACCTAGATTAGCAACACAAGAGAGAGTTGTTCCTAGCTCGATGGGCCCACGACGCCTCAGGTCATCAGGGCAGAGATGCCACCTATAAGTAGGCACGAGACCGAGGGGTGGATCTAACCATGGACAGCATTTCTCAGGTTATCCATGACTGTGAGACATGTGCTGCAATCAAGCAGGCTAAGCGAGTGAAGCCCCTATAGTATGGCGAGCGGTAGTCCAAATACAGGTATGGGGAAGCCTGGCAAATTGACTACATCACCCTTCCCCAAACCCGCCAAGGCAAGCGCTACGTGCTGACCATGGTGGAAGCCACCACTAGATAGCTAGAAACCTACCCTGTGCCTCACGCTACTGCCAAAAACACCATCCTGGGCCTAGAAAAGCAAGTCCTGTGGAGACATAGCACCCCTGAGAGAATCGAGTCAGACAATAGGACCCATTTCAAGAACAGCCTTATAGCAGCCTGAGCTAGGGAACATGGCGTTGAGTGGGTGTACCATATTCCTTATCACGCACCAGCAGCCGGAAAAGTTGAACGGTGCAATGGCCTGCTTAAAACCACCTTGAAAGCATTGGGTGGGGGGACTTTCAAAAACTGGGAGATTAATTTAGCAAAGGCCACATGGTTAGTGAACACTCGAGGTTCCACCAACCGAGCAGGCCCTGCCCAATCTGAGCCCCTGAGAACAACAGATGGAGATAAGGTTCCAGTAGTACACATGAGAGGTATGCTGGGAAAAACTGTTTGGATTAATTCTGCCTCCAGCAAAGACAATCCCACCCGTGGGGTTGTCTTCGCTCAGAGACCAGGATGCACCTGGTGGGTGATGCAAAAGGATAGAGAGACCCGATGCATACCTCAAGGAGACCTTGTTTTAGGATGAACTACCCACATCATGTGTCTGTACAAATATCTGTATGTATAGATGTATATAATTTAGGACATGCATGTGTATATATATATATATATTTTGAAGGTTTAAATTCAATGTAATAGGTTGGTATGGAAAAAAATTCGGGGTGGATGATGTTGGGGGTTAGATTTGGTTTTGGTTTTTTTTTCCTCTTCTCACAGAATTTTTTCCCATAAGTTTCCAAGAAGCCTTAATGACTACTTAGTCAGAACAAAAAGAGTGCTTGAGAGATATAGCAGCACGAAGCTACACCTATTGTTTTTGAGTCCCTGGGAGTGTCCCTCAGAGGGGAGAGATGATTAGCTTTGGGAAAGGCAAAAAGACAGATCTGGGGGAGGGGGAGGCACTCTTGCTCTCAGCGCCGAGGAGGACGGTCAGGCTGCCCTCTGCCTCTGCCTCGTCCTGGGAAATCTATCGTCATCTGCTGTGTACCCAGGAATCCTGAACTCGCTTTCTCCAGCCTCTCCCCCCACCGCCGCTGCTTCTTCGGACCTTTGAGGCTCTCCTGCTACTCTGTAGCCCTGCACTGCCCAGCCCTACCGAGACACCCCTGCTGTTCCAGCTGCCAGCGCAGACCTCATCTCATCCACCAGCCCGAGACTTTTTCCTTCCTTCCAGTTCGGCCTCTCGGAGTCCTGCAGGGGCGCCGAGATCAAACTGCTCTGGGCTTTTGTAAAAGAAAGCCCTCAAAGTTCTTGGTTCTGTTTATTATTGATGCTGTAGTTGTTGTTTGTTTGTCGTTTTGTCATATATACTAGTAAAGAACTGTTATTCCTACCCCCATACCTCTGCCTAAAAGCTCCTTTAATTTTCCTTTTAATTGGAATAATTTGGAGAGAGGGGATTTGAATTCTCCATCTCTAGGGAAGTCCTGCCCCTTCCTAGCAGATATCTGTCTTTCAAACCAAGACAAGCTGCTAAATGAATTTGGACTGTCAGGAAAAAGGAAAAAAAAGTGGAGATCTCATATTTGAGGACAGGACAAAAAAAATAGTCATCCATGCATATGTGAACTCCTAATGTAACTGTAAGTAGTAAAAGAGCATTTTTAATTGGCAAACTAGATATGGTCATGGTTGGAATGTTTCTGTTAATTTCTATTCACTTATATTTATGGACTTCAAAAAGTCCAAGGCAGCCCATTCAAAACCACAAAACTGTAATTTTTCTCCTGCTTAATCTGGTTTGTTTAAACTGCAGTTTGAGAGTAAGCCTCTGAATCCTGAGTAATTCTATTCATTTGATATGGCAAACCTCAAAACAAGTCTAACATCTTCTCTTGAAAGGATCGACCATTTGGGTTTGCCCCACAGGTTACCTATGAATTCATTGTCATAGCTGTAGATCTGTTTTAATTAATGTAGAAGAACAGGTTTAATTTCTGTCTTAAAGGGTTACAGTACACTTAAAGTTACAATATTAATTAAGTTACAATATTAATTAATTAATTTATTTATTAAGTTACAATATTAAATTACAATACACTTAGAATAAAATCAAAAAAAAAGTTAACATTTTGTTAACATTCATTCATATTCTGACATCTAGTGAATCTGTGCAGAGCACTCCAAACCCTAACAGTGTTGAAAAGATCTACTTCAATGGGATTGGAAAGACATCTTGAAGAATAGCTATTCCTAGGAAGGCAGAGAATATAGTTGGCAATGTTAAAATTAGTTATTTTTGAAATATCTCTCAGGAGTAAATTGTAGTTATTATTAGGTCATTTAATTGGTGCCATAACACCTTACCAATATGGATTTTCCCTTGCTAAATATGAAGCTGTGAATTGCATTTATATTTTACCTTTTTTTTATCTTGAACCTTATTAAGTTTTATCTTAATGTCTTGTCTGAAGGCACAGAAAAAAACAGCACCTGTCCATTCTTACAGGAATGGTGACAGCCATAATGACACAATAGTAATAATTATTTTCTCTCTATGAATCCAAAGAATAAATTTGAAATTTCACTGCTTCATGTCTGTGTTTTAACTGGCTATGTCTCTTCATCTGTCTATCAAATTTGACAGAAATGCTTGTTTTAAAAATCAGATTGAGTCAAAAGCCAAAAGGAATGGATAATGAAGTGCTAACAAGCTAGAAGAAAATACAATACTTTTCAGTATGAAACAGTGAAAAAACCCACGTAATCATGTTTGGTAAACAGACAGGAAAACATGTATAAAACTTTAGGAAAACAGTAATAAAAAAACCAAAACCCAAAAAAATTACACATAAAAGAATAAAAGAAGTTGCAAAACACAGATCTCACCAAAGTTTCAGGGGGAAAATTCTTTAATTGTATTGTCTCTAAAAGTTGACTTTACCTCTAACATTTATAAAATATTGAAAGATAAGAAAGAAAACTATATGGATATGAATCCTGTGGCTTGTTTTATTTGTCCTTGAAAAAGCTGCCATAAATCTTGGATGAAGCCAAGTACGTCTGACGATTTTGGAATTAGTTCTGTCCTATCATTCAAAACACATATTATCCTAGTGGAATTAGCACTAAACAGAATGGCTTTTTTCTGTGATCCTCATATTCAATGATCTACAGGTTTACACTGGCAAAAAACAGCTTTCCCCTTCTGTTCTGAAGAGCCTGTTTGTGTTTGTGTCTGTGCAGGCACATGCATGCATGTGTTCATGTGTGTGCCCACTCTCATGCTCGAATAACTACTTGAAATTTTAGGAGAAAGTTGAAAAAAAGTTCTGAGAGAAAGGGAAAGGGAAAGGGAAAGGGAAAGGGAAAGGGAAAGGGAAAGGGAAAGGGAAAGGGAAAGGGAAAGGGAAAGGGAAAGGGAAAGGGAAAGGGAAAGGGAAAGGGAAAGGGAAAGGGAAAGGGAAAGGGAAAGGGAAAGGGAAGTTCAGGGAAGAGAAGTTCAGGGAAGTTCAGGGAAGTTCAGGGAAGTTCAGGGAAGGGAAGTTCAGGGAAGGGAAGTTCAGGGAAGTTCAGGGAAGTTCAGGGAAGTTCAGGGAAGTTCAGGGAAGGGAAGTTCAGGGAAGGGAAGGGAAGTTCAGGGAAGTTCAGGGAAGTTCAGGGAAGTTCAGGGAAGGGAAGTTCAGGGAAGTTCAGGGAAGTTCAGGGAAGGGAAGTTCAGGGAAGTTCAGGGAAGTTCAGGGAAGGGAAGTTCAGGGAAGGGAAGTTCAGGGAAGTTCAGGGAAGTTCAGGGAAGGGAAGGGAAGTTCAGGGAAGTTCAGGGAAGGGAAGTTCAGGGAAGTTCAGGGAAGTTCAGGGAAGGGAAGGGAAGGGAAGGGAAGGGAAGGGAAGGGAAGGGAAGGGAAGGGAAGGGAAGGGAAGGGAAGGGAAGGGAAGGGAAGGGAAGGGAAGGGAAGGGAAGGGAAGGGAAGGGAAGGGAAGGGAAGGGAAGGGAAGGGAAGGGAAGGGAAGGGAAGGGAAGGGAAGGGAAGGGAAGGGAAGGGAAGGGAAGGGAAGGGAAGGGAAGGGAAGGGAAGGGAAGGGAAGGGAAGGTCTGTTTATGTTTGAAGGAATAAGTCTACCTGCAGATACATTTTTCCTCTGGTCAGAATAAATGTCCTTAATGGCTATTTGTTACTTATTGATATTTTTATTTCCAGAGACTACTTTTTTTGTCATTGCTGTTTTACTTTTTTTTTGTTATTACTATTAGTAGTTTCACCCATGATGCTGAGTCTAAATAAACAATAACTGTAAAAGTCACCTGCTGAGCTATGCAATATCATCTATTATATTAACTGCACAAGGCAATTTTTAGTGGTGCTAAAAGTGCCATGGAAACACCACCCCTCGAAATGACTTTGGCTTTGCAGACATAGAGAAGATACAAATGCTTCATTCAGAGATAAGTTTTTGACCTGACTCATTAATTGGAATTTGCACTAGTTTATTAAATATGCCAACGGAAACAAGTGAAGCTGCATAAAGCTCTGCCTATCATGCTATTCCACTACTGTTGTTCTTACATTAATTCAGTGCTAGAATTGACCCTATCAAGCATTCAATTCTTCTTGTGATCCTAGAGCAAGAAAAGACTGCCTTCAGTACTTTCTTTGCTTACTTGAAAGTTGCAATTCCTCTCATTTGTTCTCAGTGTTAGTCATGCTGTGATCAATCATTCTCATCTTTTGTAGTGCCTACAGCAAGGAGCTGTGGTCTCCCTTGCTGCTGTCTTGAGGCTTTGCTTTCTTTTCCCACCACTTGGTTTTCATGATCAATAAAATGAATGCTGTTTCCTCTCTCTTCTCCAGCAGGGCTCTGTATGGCACCAGCCTTGAACTGTTTTCCCTTTCCTGACTCTTATGTCCTCTATTCCTGGCTGCAGAAAAGATCTCATGGATAAGGTGGCTCTCAATTTTCTGGTTCATTCTCCAGTGCTTCCACTGTCCTTGTGCTGTGCTGCTCTGTGTCTCAAACACAGCTGCTGCTGCTGCTAGTCTGCTGTGCTGCTTGCCCTGGGTCCAAGCACTGATTCTTTTATGCTGCACCGCTTTTCCTATTGATTGCCATTTAATTCTTCTGTGGCAGTGAAGTTAATTTCCTCCAATTTGTTTCATACCCCTAACTCTTACAATTAACATGAACTCCTCTTTGCCAGCCCCCCAAAATGGGTCCACCTATTCAACAGCTCCTGAACAGAGCTGATGTTGATGCTGTGGTTACTCTCCCTCCACTGCAAGCTTCATCTGATGTCAATGCTCTCCTTTAGTCATTCTCCTGTCATATACATATACATGGTCACAAGGGTTTGAGGAGGCTGAGATAAATATTTTCTGGAGAAATGACACCAAATCACCAGCGGTCCTTTCTCTTCCATAGACATACAGTCACCATCATTGCTTGTCCTCTCAGCAGCTGCTTCATGCTCTTCCCTTTTCTGGAGGCTGCCTGTCAAAGGGGCCCAGAGTCTCCCCTTTGGAGGGGAGGCACCCCAGAGGGGCAGGCACCCCAGAAACTGCAATGAAACAGTCTGATAGGGGTCTGATAGGGACTCTCTGATGGAAATTGACTTTGGATATTAAAAAAAAAGAAAAAAAGACTAAGGATAGTATGAGCGATAACTAAGGAAAATTTTCTTGCAAAAGGAAATTCTCACTAATTTAAGGCAAATGTATCGCTGTCTTTCAGTTTAGAATTATGTATCATACCTCTCATAATAGTCATGCTGAGTCAAATTGTAGAGGTATTTAGGCATAGCTTTTTTAAAAGGATGTGTGTGTCTTCTCTCCAATACAATTAAATTTCTACTATGTACTATTTTGAATCTTTTGAATTGTCTGGATACCTTGAAAACCTGCCCACCAGATATTAAAAATATATGAACAGTCGTTTCCTTTTAATATTCTTTTTGGGGATTTTCTATTTTTTTTACAGTGGACACTTTACTATAAATACAACTAACAATTTTAATTACTATTTTAGTAACACTGGTTTATTCACTGCCTTGCAAAATGTCTCCAGACAACTAGGAGAAGCATTGCATATTTATTTTCTTTCATGCAACTGCAATTGCAATTGTTTTTTACTATATGAAATTACATTGTAATAAAAAGCCTCCAAAGAAATAACAATACAGTTTTAAGCTTAATATGTTCTTTCAAAACAAATACCTTCTTAAAAATTGCGTTTTGATTTAACTTGCCAAGAACAGTGAATTTTGCAACAGAAACAGTGTGAAACTGTACAGTCAGTTACTCTACCAACTATATGGAAAGGAGCTTATGGCAACTGAACCATTAAATTTCAGGAAAGAATTGTTACTGTTGGCACATACGTTTAATACCTTGATATAGTAATAACAGCACTGATGCTCAGTTTGCCTGGAGTTAACTGACCTAAGTTTCCACATGACAAGATATTCAGAAATATAATAAATTTGCCACAAGTTAGTCCAATCTAGTATGCTGCCTGACTAAAAAATGAGGTTATTTCTTTATTTGGTATTTAATGTCCAATTATGCAAATGAGGAAAGACATAACAAGTGAGTGTATCTGTTTGCTTTGCATAATAGCGTAATTATAAGATTTTTGGTTTTACCATGAAATGATTAAGAGATTTTGGTGGTAAGTCTGACATGTCATGTTGCCATAGCTGTCCTAATAAAATACAGTAAATTCCTAAATTTATTATGGTTGATAGCAGGCCAGAAAAAAATAATAAATTCCCAATGAATAGTTAAAATACTTTCTGTGGACATCCTAACTTAAATATTCACCTTTGTTTCTCTTCACACAATTAAGAAGAAACCCAACAGCATTAACTTCTTATCAGATTTCTTAAACTCATTCATGTGATTTTGAGGGAAGAGGAAGAGAGAATGGGTATGAATGGGAAAATAACATCTTCACCTGATGAGATTTGATTTTGAGTTTCCTATGATTTGAAAAAATGTGTAAGTGTTTGATATTTATTAGGATTTGCACCCTACTTTGAAGTTCTTCTGATAATCAGATTTATACTGTTAAGCTTTTCCTGAACAGAAGACTGAAAAAAAGTGCAACTTGATCAGTCACTATAGATAACTTCATGACAGTTGTGTTTAAAAACCTAAAACAAGTTTAAAGTCAAAACAGCATGGATTTTAGGCCAGATGGTTGCTTTCTGTGATTTTAAAGGCCAGAAGGACACACCTGCCTAGGCAAATGATACTCATTAAGTGGGACGTTATCTCTTATATTTACATTAAACAAACATTCAGAAAATTACCTGAATACGAATGTTTCAATTGTATCATATTCTGGCAAAATTTTCTTAATTTAGGGGTAAGCGAAATACTTCTTTAAAATGCTGTCTGTTGAAGACAAATATGAAGACATAAAAGCTTAAAAAAACTTATATTTAAGGCTGGTTAATAATGTTTGCTCTAAAAGGACCATTTTAAAAGGGGACATGGTTGATTTCATTTATACCTACCCTATTCAGTTCCAGAAGTGCATTCTGGAACTGAAGGATCAGATAATTATTTGAGCTGCAAAATACATTTAAAATTATTAAACCAAACATAACACTGAGAAGTCCACCACTAAAACATGTCCTGTGTACCACATTTACATGTCTTTTAAATACCATCAGGGATGGTGACTCAACCACTTCCCTAGGCAGTGTGTTCCAATGCTTGACCAGCCTTCTGGTAAAGAAATTTTTCCTAATATGCAATCTAACCATCTCTGGTGCAGCTTGAGCCCATGTACCTCTTGTCCTACATGCTATTTGGGAGAAAAGACTGACCCTCACCTTCCTACAACTTCACTGTTCAGTGACGAGGTCTCCCTTGAGCTTCCTTTTCTCCAGACTAAACTCTAGCTCCCTTGGATGCTTCTCACAAGATCTGTGCTCCAGACCCTTCACCAGCTCTGTTGGCCTTCTCTGGACACACTCCAGCACCTCAATTTCCTTCTTGCAGTGAGGGACCCAGAACAGAACACAGCACACAAGGTGTGGCCTCACCAGTGCCGAGTACAGAGGGACAGTCACTGCCCTGCTCCTGCTGGCCACACTGTTGCTGGTACAGGCCAGGATGCCACTGAGCTTCTTGGCCAGCTGGGCACATGGCTAGCTCCTGTTCAGGTACTGTCAACCAGCACCCCTAGGTCTTTTTCTGCTGGACCTTTTCCCCCAGCACTGCATGGGCTTGTTATGACCAAGGGCAGGACCTGGCACTTGACCTTGTTGAGTCTCACACAGTTGGCCTCAGCCCATTAATCCAGCCTGTCCAGATCCCTCTGTAGAGCCTTCCCACCCTCCAGCAGATCAGCCACCTACGAATATATGGTTCTATGAAGTTTTACCCTCTTTTTCAGGTAAAATTGTCAAAAAGCATTGCTTCAATCTTTTCTTTGGAACTACTCTAGCTATTACCATAGTGAAAAAACCCTTCTTGTTGTCAGACAAATATTGGCCACATACAACTCTAATTGAGCTTTGGCATTTTGTGTCTTCTCCCCTTATATGTGATCCCCATCTTTATCATATACTTGCAGGATCTGACCTTGCTTCCAGAGACCATATAAATATTTTCCCTCTGGAACTCTTCAAGGACTGTCCTGTTCAGCAAAGCTGATCATCTGGCCTGCTTGCTTTACCTTCTACACAGGGGAATTCGCTGCTCCTAAGATTCCCAGAGTAATTTCTTAAAAACCAACCAACCCTTACAGACTCCTGAACCCCAAGCTTGTTGTCTACCGGGACCCCCAGGCACCTGGCAGCAAGGCTGCTCCCCAGCCACACAGGCTGCTCAGCAGCCTTTGCTGGTCTTTGTGGTTCATCCAACCCCAGTGCTTGTCACTCTGACTGCTTTGGAGGATTACCTTCTTTGTCTTTCGTTTTCTCTTTCTAGCTTTCTTTCTTTCTTGGTTGACTCACTGTTCCCCAAAGATCATGCCCATCATATGTTTACTCAACAGAGTAAACCTCTGCTGCTTTCAAGAACAGACGGCTGGGGCTGCTGACCCCAACTGATCCAAGGGATGTTAGACACCATGTGGCATCATGCTCAACATGGGAAGCTGGGGGAAAAAGAAGGAAGGGTGGACATTGGGAGTCATGGCATCTGACTTCTAAAGTGACTTATGTGTGATGGGGCCCTGCTCTCCTCAAGATGGAGGAACACTTGCCTGCCCATGGGAAACAGGGAATGAATTCTTTATCTTGCTTTGGTTTTGTGTGCAGCTTTTGCTTTCCCTTTTAAATAGTTTTATCTTAACTCATGAGCTTTCTCAGTTTTACCCGTCTGATTCTCTCACCCATCCCAGCTGGGGGTGTGATCAAGCAGCTATATGATGCTGAGCTACCAGCTGGGATTAAACCACAACACTTCCACTTTATTCTTAACCCTGAAGAGTTCATGAATGAATGGAAGTGTGATAGCTGAATGTACTATGAACAGAGACTGACATATCCTCGGTAACTCTGAAGCTACCTTATTGTTGCCATGAATTTTCCTGGTTTGCTGAGCGTTCATATTAAAGGAGAAACGTGCAGTTTCTCACGCTGGTGAACTGTAAACACAGGACCATGTTTTGTAAATACTGGCAATGTTATGAATTCTTTCTCCAAGAGAAGGGGAGGTTGAATGACAGCCTCCTGGACCAATGTGACAGGAGAGGTGGCGATACCCTTCTCCAATCCATGGTCACCTTGACACAGATATATAATGGAAAAATAAACTAAGGGCAGGGTCTTCTGCCCTGCTGCTGTTGTTGCACCCAGATCTGTGTCCCCAGTCTGTGTTCCTGGTTGGGCCTCCACGGTGATACCTTATCTCTGATCTGACTGTGAAATTGAGCCCCTGGGGACAAACTGCATCTCCTGCTGTGATGTGACTCCAGCTGTCAGTGAGACAGCTGCTTGTTCCCTTGTCACACTGACTTCCTTGCAGGTGGGTGAATAACCTGACAGCTAATTATGCTGTGGTAAGTCTTGCATTTTCATTAGGCATAGATGAGCTGGAACACTTCTTTGTACTGGACCTGTACAGTGTCAGGCATAGTTGGTGGACCTGTATGGTCCAGTGCATAAGCTCTTGCTCCAGAAGTACTATTTTCTTTTTATACAGATAAATTGGAAAAATAAGAATATCTTAAGAAGATCTTTCTCCTATTTTACCTGGGCATAAATTTATTGATGCCATTGGGATTTTACTCTGAGCAAATTTGCCTCAGTACATGTTCTACTTTCCATTGCAGAGCTGGAACAGCATTTGGTTTTGTACCTGTGTATGTAGCAGCTTTTCCAGTTCTCTCTATTGCCCTTCAGCACAAAACAATAAAACTATGTTGCTGGTTTAATCTGACATTTAAAAGTTTATAGCACACTCATTTGGTTGTGCAACAGCTGAAATTTCTATCTGGTTACTGAATCCAGCTAATTATCAGATTTGGAGTGAAAAACTGGCAGATTAATTATTTAAGATTACAATGACTGTGTCAGGGAGGGGTAAATATGGATATGGATCCTCAAATAATTCATAGTAGACTGTGATGCTACTGAACTCATTTGAATATGTCTCTAAGGCTTTCTACTATTTCCCCTCTCAATATTCCCCAGGGAAGAGGAATTCTTAAGTTCTACTCATCCTTTCTTTCTTTAGAAAAAACAATGAGTAAGTAGAGTTACATATTTCATATTTCATAAAGTTAATATTTCATATTTCAAGATAAAAATCTCCATCTATGTCTCCTGCAGGTGTACATATTTCAGGTGGATTATGTGATCATTATCTAGTCTTCTTCAGTTTTATGACAGATCTTGGAACACATCTTTGAAATGCTGGACTGACAAGTTTAGAGGTTAAAGCTTGCAAAATAGTCTGTAAATCCTTCATATGTAATTAAGCTTCTTGTTATATTGTGAGATTAGCTGATGTTTTGCTTAAATCTGTGAGGGCTCTTAAAGTGTTCTTTGGCCTTACCTCAACAAAGCTCTAAGGCACTGGAATTAATTCAACAGGAACTGATCTTGTATTTAAATACTATACTGAGTAGTGCTGTGTTCCAAATCAGTGCAGTCATTACTTCAAGGTCTCCTTATTCTCATAAAGCCAGAAATGATCCTTAGTGCACATGGAAATTTACAGACTTACAATTTAGTCATGGGACGGGCTAACCTTAGAACATGAATAACACTCAGAGTGTCTTGGAAATGCCTTAGCTTTTCTTTAATGAAACCACCATACTGCCATTGGATGCAGTTTGGGTTGTACTCTTCTATATGCATAGTTTGAATACACTGAGAGGTTGTCAACTGCTGCTGAGAAAAAGCTTTTTCTAAGAAAACAAAACCATTTTCTAGCACAGACTTCCCAGTACACAATTTCTTGGCTAGTACCAGCTTGGCTTGATTTGTTTGTATCCTGAGCCAGGTTGTGGTGGATTTGTATAAAAGTCGATCTCATCTGTGTCCCTAAATAGCTTTATATATCCAGAGACAAAAATTCAACTAAAGGAAGTGCCTTACAGAAAGAAATAGAATTGTTTTCTCCTTCCTTCACAATTTTGTGCATGAAATGTGCAACCGTTGCTGAGATGAAGTGTGTCTCATGAGGGCTGAGGTCCCATGCTGAGGAAATCAACAAATGAAAAGGAAGTATACTTCAAGAAGTGGTAGGAATACTAGTTAATTATATCTCATATAGAATAAATGATGTATTTAACTTTTAAAACCTCTGACAAGTTGTATAGGGGGAAAAAAGTAAAGCTTCAACTTTTGTTTCAGGACAGTGAGTTCCATGACAGAAATGAAGAGTTTATGTTATATAAGAAATTTATTTGTGCATCTTTTCAGCACTAATACGCTTGCTGCCAGATAGTCCAGGCTGCAGTTTGTCACGTCTGACTCCTTAGTCTTTTCAAGCAATTGGAGCAATTGCCTTCTGCACTGTCTGTATCAGGTACTGACTCACTCACATAGACAGAGCTCAATTAGCTCCTGGAAAAAAAGCAACTTTTAAAATATACATTGACCTGCACCATGAAAGATAGGTAGACAAGAGTCACACAAAACCAAAATATTAACATGTTCAGGCAAAAATACCATACGCTCTTTACTCTGTTCTTTTTAATTTTTAAGTGCTATTGTATTGTAAGGAATTTTTTTAATGACTAGAGTTAATTGTTCTGATAGCTGCTGTCTGCTATCCTGTAAGCAACTACCTCCTGGTTAAGTAGTAGCATATACATATGGAAGTATGTCCTGGATCAAACCTAGGACTGGAACCCATTAGGAAAAGCATAAACAAGTATTTGTCATGTAATTCTGTGGCTTTTGAGACACTTAATACACATTAATTGAAAGTGTCATTACCAATGATCATTTAAGAACTCTTTTTACAGTTTATTCACGAACACACAGGAAGGACAACAGGATAACCATAACAGAGACAGTGAAAGTAAACTGAAAATTAAAGAGAAATACAGGAATAAAAAAAAATAGTGTGGAAAAGCAGTTGAAAAATAAGAGGAACAGTTTCTACAATGATGTCAGGGGACCTTGTTCCCATTGATTTTTAAGACTTCAAGAAGATGACTTACAGCAGAGTTTAGAACTGAGTTGCCTTTAAAAGTACAGCTCTATGGGCTACAGTTTTGCTATAACAAACGTAAAATCTGCTTCATGAATTTTTGTTTATTTTTACATACTTCATCAATTTTTTTCTCCCTCATAAGAAGCTCTGAAAGAGCAACTCTAAAAATAGAGCAAGTGTTTGGCCTGGCAAATCTCTGGGATTATCTGGGAAATGAAGAGATTTAGCTGACTGGAGAAGGCTGATCCATACTTTTGACTCTGGAAGATATTCCAAGATCTGTCGTATTTTTTCTTCCCCACTGGCTGCCTGCAGACTGCAGTTGATTATGTTCTATATCATCTTTGGTGTGATCTGTTCTTGTGTGGCTGTGATATAGTGATAATAACATCATGTTTTCTTGTTAGTGTTTGTGTTAGGAATAAGATGACTTGTTATTATGAAATTGTGTGAAAGCAGGCCTGTCTTTAGTATGTTGGTGAAGATAAGCAAAAATAACTAGTGACAAATTATTTTTTTCCTCTCTTCAGATTACCTGCCCATACAATTTCACAGGGCTTTGATACTTTGAGGAATTAAATAAAGTTTAATTTGTCAAAGAGAACAGTCCCTCCTGCAAGACTAATTCAGAAATTGTGTAAGCTTCTGTCTCAGTTTATTCATGTGATTTATTTCCATTGGTTTCAAACAGGTTACATCCCTAAAACTATTTTCAAAGTGTGTGCTTTATTTTTTCTAATATCAATTTATATTCCTAAATAGTCATATATGATTCATCTTCCCATATTCTGTAATTATTAGTACCTCTTCCAAAACCTGGCACAATTTCCTCACAAATTAAGTAACAGTAACTAACACTTTAAGAGCTCGATCCCGCTGATGAACAGGTCCCAAGCTTGATTTCAGGAGGAGTTACAGGCTTAAGTAGTATAGGCTGGGACTTGCTCAAGGTGCATTGAATAATACTGGAAAACATAAGGTGAGTAATTTCTTAAATTAAACTGAATTTTGTGCTTATTGAAAGAAATGCTAAAATTTGGACCACCTTCCATGTAAAAAATTCAGACTCAGAAAGAAATGCATTCTTAAAACCTTGAAGTAGTAAATGTGCCTGGACCTTTAGGAAAACAACAAGATGATATGAATGTCTAATAAGTAGGGAAAAAATGTATTTGTGACATAATAAGACCATGAAATCAGTTTTGTGTTTTTAATACTGAATTCTTGCTTCTGAAAATCTGATGTGGAATGCAAGAGTAACAGAATTCATCTTTCAACTTAGTTGCCTCAAGTATTGCACTAAATCCACTAAAAATATTAATTGCATAATCACAGAAAAGGCCAAGGTGGAAGGGACCCACAAGGATTATTGAGTTCAACTCCTGGTGCTGCACAGCACGATTCCCAAGAGTCACACAATGTACCTGATGGTGTTGTCCCAACACTTGAGCTCTATCAGGCTTGGTGCTGTGACCACTTCCTTGAGGACCGTGTTCAAGTACTCAATCACCCTCTGGGTGAAGAACCTTTTCCTGACAGCCAGCCTAAACCTGCCCTGACACAAGGTCAGGCCATTCCCTTGGGTCCTGTCACTGTCACCACAGAGGAGAGATCAGTGCCTGCCCCTCCTCTGCCCCTCACAAGAAGTTGTACCTGCAGTGAGGTCTCCCCTCAGTCTCCTCCAGGCTGAGCAGACCAAGTGATCTCAGCCACTCCTCACATGGCTTCACCTCAAGGCCCTTCAACATCTTCATTGCCCTCCTCTGGACACTAATAGCCTAATGCCTTGTGTTTTGGTACCCAAAACTGCCCCCAGAACTTGAGGTGAGGATGCTCCAGTGCAGAGCAGAGCAGGACAGTCCCCTCCCTTTCTTGGCTGTGATGCTGTGCCTGATGTCCTCCAAGACAGGGGTATCCCTCCTGGCTGCCAGGGCACTGCTGACTCATGATCAACTTTCGATTAAACGGATTCCCAGGTCCCTTTCTATGGCACTGCTTTCCAACATCTCATTCCTCAGTCTGTCTGTACATCTAGGGTTTCTGCATCCCAGGTGTGGAATCTGGCACTGTCCCTTGTTGAAGTTCATGTGGTTGGTGATTGCCCAGACTTCTAATTTGTTGAGATCTCTCTGAAGGGTCTTTCTGCCTTCAAGGGACCAGTTTTGTATCATCATCAAATTTATCAGTATCCCTTTCAGTTCTGTGTCCAGATCATTTATGATGTAGAAGAGCACAGAGCTGAGGTTGGATCCCTGCGGAACCCTACTAGCGAGACATCACCAGTCTGATGTGTCACCCCATTTATGTAACCCTTTGTGCCTGACCCCTGAGCCAGCTGCTCACCCATCCCATGATGTGTTTATCCAGCTATGTGCTTCACATTTCTTCCAGAAGGATACCAAGAGAGACAGTATAAAAAGCTTCACTGAAATCCAAAAAGATTACATCAGCTGACTTCCTTTGATCAACTAGCTGAGTTACCTTGTCACTAAAGGAAATCAGATGCCATATGTTGATGGAAAATTGCATATTGATAATCTATTTTTTGTCTTATGGGAGCTTTCACTTTTTTTTTACCTGTTAAGATTTTGCCTGCCCATGCAACACCCTGAGGTCAAAGTATGGTTGTGGGTGTCTAACCTGTAAAGCCAAAGGCACTTGCCAACAAAGCTAGAAACCTCATTGGTACTTCTGTTTGTAGAGATGTGATAAGGTTAAATCTTATCCCAAATTATCAAATTCAAATTATCTTTTGTTTCTTCTTACAAAGACCTCTTAACCAAACCTCTTACTCTCTCCCCTAACCTCTCTTTCTTCTTCAGATTCTGTACTCAAGGAGAATGAAGGTGGTCAGCAGAACAACCCGGAGGAAGAAGTCCTTGAATGTGGACTATGTGAAATATGAAGGCAATAATTTATGATGGTGTGATAGTAAACAAGCATCAGTTACAATCTGAAGACCCACAACTTACTTAGTGATAGGAGTCTCCTTCTTCCTGAAAAAAAATTGGAAGCATCTCTTTTCCAACAAACAATAGCATATTGGTTTTTTGTGTGTCCTGTGCAAACCAGGAAAAATAATGTTTATTTGGGTTAATATTTAGGATTTTATCCAGGAAGACTATATTATGTGTTGCTCCAAAATTGAACTTTCTTAGACATTGTTTACCTGAAAATGTGTAAAATGCCAACACTGTCTCTACTTTCTACTAATTTCACAATACTTTTCTTAGCTCAACTTTAGATTTTCAAGAGCTGTCAGCTTAAATATCAATTATTTCATTCTGCTTTCCTACATAAACAAATTCTTTGAATACTTTTCTATCTCAATATTTCAGACTGATATTCTGTGCTCAGTTACTTTGTCAAATATTATTTATTGTGCATGCTTCTGAATGACAATGCAGGGACCTATATTTTTTCTTAAGCTTTTCATTCCTTGACAGAGTAATGCTGGATTCTTTAAACTGAGAAGCAGCAGGAAAAAACAATTAACCTTTATATTCTGTATATTTTTTGGAAAATGTTCTTTAGTTTGTTGGCTTCCTATACAAGAGCCTGTGTGCATTTTATTTCACTGCCAAATTCCTTCATTGTGCAAAAATAAGTTCCTTACTAATTAATTCATAAAACTCTATCTACTTCTGTCTACAAGAGAGATGCCGTTTGCATTTTTCTTTAAAAACCACTTTCATTCAATCTGAACTGAAATTGTTTCATTCCACTTTTTGTGAGATGAAAAAGGTTGTAATATATTCAGCACGTATTCAGAGAAATTAAAATATAGCTTAAATATATATTTTCATTTGTATACTAGAATTATGCTTCCATATTTTCTTAAATTGTATGTGTTTTATTTATTTGTTTGTTTGGGTTTTTTTGCTTGAATCCTTTTAAAATATAAAAAAATTTAAAAACTGAAAGTACATTATTTGATCTTTATATTTCCATTTAAAAACTTTGCAGTCTTGGGTGAAATCCAGAGCTTGCCATTGATTCAGTAAACATAGATCTCAAGTATGTTTATTAGTATGACATCTGAAGTAGTAATGTGCACCAGAGCACATTTTTAGGGAGAAAAAAAAACAATACAGGCATTAGAGAAGTTTTTAAAAGTCTGTATTCAGGATTCTGATGCTTCTAAGGCTGAGACGCTTCTAAATAAAAAAATAAAAATAAAAGGTAAGGTCAGATAACAGTTTTGTGTATTTAATAAAACTGTTTTTGTCCTACAAGGAAATGATGCTATCAGCTTGAGACTTTAATGTTTCAGTCTAATAATGAAAAAAAAAATCTTCCTAGACTTTTAAAGTAGGAAAGCCTGGCGTGTCAAAAAAATTCTTCTAATATTTGATTTATGATCATTAACCTAAGTGCTTTTTAGAACTGCAATATTCATCAGCTTTGAGATATAACATGTTTCACATGAGTCAGACAATAGCTGCACCTGGATCAGGATAGTCCCCTTACCTTTTGTTCTTTTGACCATGACAACCATGTTCTTATGACTTATCCCTTTTCAGTAAAAAGTTAACTCTGGTTGTAAGAACACCACTGTTTCTCTTTGGTTGAGAAAGGAGAAATGAAACCCTCTCTAAGAGCACATCTGAACTAGAATTGAATCCAAATTAATAGAGTTTAGAAAAAATAGTTCTGACTATATAGTTGTTGCAAGTAATAAAGCACATCAATCAATACCAGAGAGTATGCCTCTTCTTCTTACATATTCCAGTTTTCTGGACAGTTTAAGATCTCTATTTTTATGTTCTTGTTGAAACAAAATATTTATGCATGACAAAATTCTGTCTACAAGCCACTAATGATCCTGCATGAACACTGAGAACTATACCAATCAGAAAATTCAGATTCTTCTCCCTTCTGGAAAACAAAAAAAAGGTGCAGAAAAGACTCTCCCTATTACAGTGTTGGTTTAAGAAAGATGCTTCTGGGAAGCTGATCCTGCCTGGAAATGTATGTGTAGCATACAAATAAGGTGAAGTATTCTTGAATGACAATTAGGTTGGATGTTTTGAGACTAGCTAGCATAACAATATATTCTCACATGCAAAAGCTTTGGAATAATGTTCTTAACCAGGACGTTTTAATGCTGGGCTTCAGTCCAGTTTGAATAGTAACACCAGAGCTGTGAGTCCCTTCACTGTAAATATGGGCATATTCTAGGAATGCTGATTCAGCTCAAAAGCAACAATGCAGGTGTTACTTTCTGATAAAAGAAAAAAAGCAAGGAGATTTCAATCTGCTGTCTTGGAGCCCGAGTACATACATGATGACAGTGAAGCAGACTACCAAATAGCTGTTCTAGTAAGGGCACATTTTTCAATCCAACAGTTCCTCCCATGAATGATTCTGCACTATGCCACTGTTACTACTTGGAGAATCTAAACTTTTTCTGATAGAGTAACACTGCAGTACAAGATCAATATCCAGGAAATTTGTCAACAAAAAAAGAATGAAAATACAATAGAAAATACGGTTATCAAATGATAATCCACTTGCAAGCAATTTTTGCATTGCTTGTCTTCATACCATTTTCTGTTTCTTTTTTCCTCTCCTAAGTGAATAGGCAGGTATTGAGGTAATTTTAATATTTTGAGTAAGTATAGCTGGAAAGTAGGTGTTTGAAACTAAAAGCAGAAGTAATACACTTAGCATAACAGTTACCAGACTTTGAGCTCACGCTTTTTTGCCCCTAAGAGGCACTGGCCACTGTGAATATTTTAAACTCATTATATGAGAACAAGCTACACTGAGCTGGGAATATGCTCTTGCTCATTGTAACAAAATTTTGCATCTCTAAGAGCATAGTTAAAACATACAGTATTCATGTCCAGGCATTACTGAGACAGAAATGATGTTGTGTACTTAGGAGCATGCCGGCTATTTCTTTCCATTTATCTGTCCAGTAATTTTTAACCAATTTATGCTTCAGTCTTCAAAACATTTTGCAATGAGGAATCCATTACATGCCAGATGCAGGGACATGTCATTTTGTTGTGTTGAATCTACTACCAGCAGGATTTGAGTTTAAAGGTTACCTGTTTAGGAGAGACTATCAGTGCCCCTAAAAGGAGGTCTGTAGTGCATATATCCTGATGCTTTGCTCATATAGGGATGCAGAGGTAATTAACATATTACAGGCAAGGTGTTGTTGTGGTGGTTTTTTATTTTTTTTTTAATGTGCCTTTTAATTCAAGGAAATTGTATATTTCAGTAGCTTTTCTCACATTCTTCTTTTCTGATTTGACATGTAGCAGAATGATTGTAGTTTTCTTACCTGATTCCTTTCTAAAAATTTTTAAATTTTCCACCTCTAGCTGTTTTTCCCATTGGTAACAGAGAAAGAATGTGTAAGTTCTCTCAGCTCTAACTTCTCAAAGCTTCTGTAGACAATGACAATTAGAACTACACATACTCTTTCTCTGTTGATGTTTTAACTCAATTTTGCCCAGCAGTGTGCTACATTAACTTCAATAGACATAGCACTAATTTGAAGGGCATTATAAAAAAATATTATTAGTTCTTATAATATATAACCACATACTGAATTTCACCCATTTTACCTGGAAGTAAAATGGTTTGGTTCTTTTGTCCTCTTCTGTAATAACTTTTCTAGGTGTAAGAGTTTTAAAGGTGGGAGAAAAGGAAAGGCTTTAATTCTTTTCAGACACATTTCTAGTGAAGTAGAGATGTTTGCCTAAGGTTTGATTCTACTGATCCAGCACTTCTTTCTTGGGACCAAGGTGCTAGCTAACAATTTCTTCACTTCTATGATTTCATCCATATTTCTTCTTTTCTTCCAAGCATTATCCCAATCATGTTGGATATAACCACACTTTAAAAATATCTTCTTGGCCATTGCATGGTGCATCTTAAAAGAATTTTCTCTAGCAGAATGGTAAGGCTGAATTACAGGAATCCTGCGAATGCTGGAAAAGTCTCCATTACTACTGAACAGGGCCTGTTTTAACCATAGCTATTATGGTTCTGATAAATTGTTATCAGTGTGAGAAAATTACTGCTCTTAGTAGCATCCAGGAAGTGTGAGGAAGTCCTACCTATATACCAATGCCAAGAAGGTACTCCTGAATTAAGATACTTGACTATCTTGTATTTTAATATATTAAGATACTCAAACTCATGGAACCTTCTGCCTGAAATTCCGATACTTTATTCCAATAGTTTAAACTGCAAAGTATTAGCATGGGGCATGTGTGCCTGTGTCTCGATATGCAGGTGTGTAGAATTCTATCTGTGCTGTTACATGTTGCCATGAATTTTCCTGGTTTGCTGAGCGTTCATATTAAAGGAGAAACGTGCAGTTTCTCACGCTGGTGAATTGTAAACACAGGACCATGTTTTGTAAATACTGGCAATGTTATGAATTCTTTCTCCAAGACAAGGGGAGGTTGAATGACAGCCTCCTGGACCAATGTGACAGGAGAGGTGGCAATGCCCTTCTCCAATCCATGGTCACCTTGACACAGATATATAATGGAAAAATAAACTAAGGGCAGGGTCTTCTGCCCTGCTGCTGTTGTTGCACCCAGATCTGTGTCCCCAGTCTGTTTTCCTGGTTGGGCCTCCACGGTGATAACTGGCGCCTACGTGGTCAAGTTGCAAGCTAGTGAGGAAAGAAAAAAGAAGAAAAAAAATCTGCCTTCTACAGCTGCAAAAAGAAGAAACCCACGATGTTCTCAGAGGAACGATTGATGATGGAACTGCTCCACTCCTTTTTGTTGTCCTGTGACGCTGACTTGACCAGGAAACACGTGAGAGAACTGCTTAGCTGGGGGAAGAAACTTGGAATTTTTTATAGTGCTGAAAAAGCACTCTCAATCGACCCACGGAAAACCCTGGGGGAAAAACTTTTTTTATCCGTTCTGAACGGAAATATGAGAGCTAGCGCTCTCTTACGGACCTGGGGAACAGTCTTCCCACTTTTAAAAGAGGCTGGGGAGGACTTTGAAGTTGATTCTGGGCTTTCGACAGGAAGCAGCACTGGCTCCCCTGCGAGCTCCGTCGCTTCTGACAAGGATTGCTCTGATGCGGGGTTAGAGCCGATGCAGGAGACCCCCACCCCCATGTCGGGGGTTGGGCGCGCCCAGCGGGGTTTTTGGAAGGGCTGGGAAGCTTTTTTCGGTCCGCTCCCCGCGCGGTTGGCCGGGCGGGGAGCTCGGGTGCCGAGGGGGCGGAGCACTCGGCATCGGGTCCCACGCCGAGCGCGGGGGATCGCCCGCGCTGCCCCGGGCCGCCCTGCCGCGGCGACCCCCCCCGCTGCCCGCCACCGCTGCGGGGTCCGCCCTGCAGCTGCCGCGCGGAGCCGCGCCGCCGCGTGGCACCGCCGCGCGTCCCCTCCCTGCCGCTCGGGGAATGCCCCCCCGCACCGAGCAGGAGGGGCTCTCGGCTGCCTCTGCTGCCGCCGACCTGGCCACCGACCCATCGGCTGATGGAACAGGAGCTGAAGGCTGTGGCCGATCGGCCACGCCTCCCTGCCCAGCGCGACAATCGCCCCCCCCGCTCAGAGAGGAGTCTGAGCGAGTCACTGTCCCCCGCCCACCCCCCCTACGGGGCCGGGTCGGCTGTGGGAGATGATAACGGGGCAAAAGCGTTGTCTGATGTGCACGCTTTTCCTGTCATGAAATCGGATGAGGTTTTTAGTCCTGCATCCCAGGTGAATCAGGCTGCTGACCTAAGAGAGCTGCTGCCTGAAGATGCAGCTTTGCCCGAGCCAGTTCAGGGACCTGTGGACGTGGGTCCACAGCATCATAGCCATGATGACCCATCATGGGCAGTCCCGTTTCCCTTATCAAGGGACGTGGCAGAAAATAATACAAGCTTCACTGAGGCAATTCAATGGATCAGTGCAGAATTTGAGAATCTGATCTTTCCTTATGTAATAAGAGGTTTTGCAACAGTGATGCTTGAACCTCAACAGTTTTTTACCTTTGAAAGAAATTGGAAATTCCTAGCTGGACAAATGGCTGTCGTAAATAGCCACCTGCCTCGAGACGATCCCTTGTTTGGGGTCGGAGCTGACCTACTTATGGGGAGGAGTCAATATGCTTGCCCTGATGTGCAAGCTGGTCTTTCTCGCACTGTCTTAGATTCGTGCAGATACATAGGGATATCTGCATTGATAAAAACCAAGTTATCTTTCTCCCCAAAGCAAGACTTCTCAGATATAGCACAGAAGCCAGGTGAACCTTTTCATCGACTTATAGTGCGTCTGATGGATTTTTTAGAGATGAGAGTCCAGGATAGCACTTTAAGAATGATAATTTTGGAGCAATTAGCAATAAACCATGCTAATTCTGCTTGCCAGAGGCTCCTGGAAACCATTCCAGAGACTTCTACTGTCCTGGAGATGGTCCAGACCTGTGCAGTTCTAAACACCTGTGATTCTATGGTGATGACCCCAACGGCTGCTTCACAGCCGGCTGAACAGAGGCAGAATGCTGGACATGAGACACAGGCAGATATTCAGCCTAGTGGAGAACAGGAAAAGGAGGCACAGAAAGTGACTCCCTTGTTTTTCTGCGCACAATGTGGGGGTCCAGACCATACTGCAGAAACTTGCAAAGCAGTGGGTCATGCCAAGCCCACGCCAAGCCCGAAAACTCGGAGGCGAAGAAAAAGACGAAGACGTCAGGGGGACGAAACAGTTTCCCAAGCTCTAGAACAAGAGCAAAATTCTCTGGCTGGTGTACAGCCATCATCTCAAGTGTAGGAAGTGTTGATGTTGCCACATAGCTATGGTCAGTTTTCCTTGGACCTTGCAGTGGGTTTCTACGTCCACATCCTATGTTGCATGCATTCTTTGAGAAAAAGTCAATTGCTCAATTTGTGTTTTCTAAGTTCTCTATCCTCAGGTTCTGCGATCCATGCTAAGAAGGCGGCCACTGAAAGTCTGCTGAGCTGCCTCAGGTGCATTGGACTGATCCTGTTTGATCCTGAAACCTTGTGCACCCTGTGCCACCCTAGTGCCACCCATCAGAGAAGCCTCTTCGAGATCTGATTGACATGGACACGGACTGGCATCCTCTCTTTTCCTGTATGGCCTCCATAGAGACTTTGGATCCTGTGGAGCTGCTGGACAAGGACTGACTGAAGCAGTGTGATGCTGAGAGCCAGCGGACTGTTAATCATGGACTCAGAGGAATTGTTTGCTATGGTTCTGTTAGCGTAGGAGAACATATAACCACACAGAGGCGATCATATGCGGTTCTTTATTCCAGCGCGCGGGACACCGGGGTGATAATACACCCAAATCTGATGTCCGAAGGATACAGAGTCGATTCGTGATTTTTATAGTTTAAATTATACACAAGTTAACTAACCCCCACCCCTAGATACTGATTATCCTATTCCTTAGTTACTATCTTAAATCATACCTACGCTTCTACCCTGATCCACACTTGATTTGGTTAAAACACTAGCATGGAGCTGTTTACAGAAGCTGACGCTTGTTCCCAGCTAGCTGCATCAAGTTCCAGTTGTACACTCTCTACTTTCCTCCCCCTGCACATTACTCAATCTAGAAATTATATTTTTTAACCCTCCACCAACATTCCCCCCTTTGAAAGTATTTTCACTTTAATATACTAAGTGTAAATGCTTTCACTTAATACAGTCCATTAGGCTTCAGAGTTCATACTGGATGTTCATCTTCAAATCCTCTGTTGTCATAGGCTTTGTCCGGGATGTTGTTGCGGATTGAAGGTGCTGGATTCCGTGCCAATGCCTTCATTATGGTCCTGTTCCAAGATGCCTTTTTCTGTATCTCTCTCTTCAGGATTCTGTAAACTAACCAAATTACTAAAAATATAATCAGTAAAATTATCAGATTTTCAAGGATAGACTTTATCCATGAACTCACATTCCATCCTAATCCTTCAAAGATTTTACCCAACCAGCTAGTAGCTAAATCCTTTTGTTCCTTTTGTGCCTCATGCTCTATTTGTTTTAACTGACTGATGTCATGTTCTACATCTGCAGTTACATTTGGGATGTGGATGCAGCAATGGTCGATTTGTCCCTTTAAATATCCACACACTCCGTGTTCTTTCAAAAGTAACATATCTAAAGCCAAACGATTTTGCAGGGTCATTTTGGTGGTGGCCTGTAATTGCACATTGAGTTCCTTAAATCCCTCTCGTGTGATTCTTGCTAATCTGTCTACCTGACCTGTGAGTCTATATAGCATTTCTCTATTTCGATAATTTGCAATGGGACCAAACAAGGATTCTAGGGCCCACCCAATCTTTACTCCACTAAGAGGGTTCCTTCCAAGTGTCATCTGGGTTCTTGTCTTCTGAGACGTCTCGCTTTGCTTTTATTTGCAAGGCTTCACTGCTCCTGTTAAATGGGGATTTCTTCCAAATTGGACATAAAGTGGGAAGGCCCAGGGTGATTTCTCTTACCTCCCCGTCCATAGGCAAGTGTGTTGTCCATGTGCCATCACTCAGTTAATTGTTTTGTTCCCTCCTATTTCAGGTAATTTTGACGTTATTATTCCCCAGCTTACTGGGTCCCCTGCTGCCTTTGGTATTGGCAGACAGGCCGTTATTCTGCTGGTATTATGCATTTTGGCAAAGTCTCTGACCAATCCAATCATTACATTCTCAGCCCGAATTTCATTAGAAATTTCTATTACTTGTGTTTTTGCCTGTATCTCTCTCTTCATTCTAGAATGAAGAGTTGTTAGTTGACCCTTCTGTATCCCATATCCCAAAGTAACAGCAATCCCTGCTGGTGACATTAGTATCCATGAAATTAACATTACCCACAGGAAGAGCATGAGCACAGTTACCAATACCATTTGAACAGTTACAGACGTTTCAGCCTCAGCTTTGTTGGTCCAAAAGTTTCTACAGCCCACGACTGGACTCCACGAGGGACCTTCTTCACACGTGTGTAGTGTATCCAGGGTTCCACTCCAGCCACTTTGACTGCTGTAAAGGTGGTTAGCAGTACCTGATGGGGACCAGTCCACTTCTCTTTTAGTGGTTCTTCGTTCCAGGTTTTGATGTATACCTCATCTCCTGGTTCGATATTGTGGACTGGATTCTCCAGGGCCAGTGGTCTGTTCCACACGAGAACACTTCGAAGCCGAGCTAGAGTTTTCCCGAGGGACAGAACATAATTATACACATCTTGTTTCCCTGTGACATGAACATTTGGATTGGGGTTAGGAGATTCATATGGTTTCCCATACAATATTTCATAAGGACTAACTGACATCCCACTCCTAGGCTTTATCCGAACCCTCAGCAATGCGATCGGCAAAGCCTGTGGCCACTGCAGTTTGGCTTCCTGGCATATTTTACTGATCTGCCTCTTCAGTGTCTGGTTCATTCTTTCTACTTGCCCACTTGACTGGGGTCTCCATGGTGTGTGGAGGTCCCAAGATAATCCCAATAACTTGCTTACCTCTTGTACCACCGTGGCTATGAAGTGTGGGCCTCTGTCTGATGATATCCCTAGGGGCACCCCAAACCTGGGAATGATCTCCTGTAATAACCACTTAACTGTTTCCTTTGCTTGGTTTGTGCGACAGGGAAGGGCTTCTGGCCATCCAGAAAACGTGTCAACCCCTACTAACAGGTATTTGTATCCCCGAGTTTTTGGCAGTTCTGCAAAATCCACTTGCCAATAGTCTCCTGGTTCTATTCCTATCCGAATTCTGCCTAACTGTGCCTGTCGTCTAGCTACGGGATTGTTTTTCAGACAGATTTCACATTTAGACATTACTGACTTGGCCATTGTTTGCATCCGTACTGAGATTAGGTATTGTCTTAGCCACTTTACCAACGCCTCTGCACCCCAGTGACACTCATTATGTTTTACCTGTAAAATTTCTCTCATTACCAAAGGAGGTACCACTATTTGCCCTTGTGCGGTTACATACTACCCTTCTGCGTTCTTCTGTGCCTTCAGCAGTTGTGCTAGTCTGTCATCTTCGATTGTATAGTTTGGCTTCGGAGGCAAATTAAATTGAGAGATATTAAGTCTTGATGGTATCAATGCCATTGTTTTCTGCACCTCTCGCGCTACCTGACGGGCTGCCCAATCTGCTTTTCGATTTCCTTCACAAATTTTGGAGTTGCCTGATTGATGTGCCTTGCAGTGCATGATTGCTACTTGTTCAGGTTTTGTACTGCATCTATCAATTGTAGGACTGCATCTTGATGTTTAATATTTGTCCCTTGGGAGGACAGCAGTCCTCTTTCTTTCCATAAAGCTCCGTGTACATGCACTACTCCAAAGGCATATTTGGAATCAGCCCAGATATTCACTGTCTTCTCTTCACTCAGCTCATGTGCTCTGGTTAACGCGATTAGTTCTGCCCTTTGTGCAGACGTGTTAGGTGGTAGTGATTTTGCCTCTATTACTACATCAATTGTAGTTACCGCATATCCCGCGTATCTGGTTCTGTTCTCCATGAAGCTGCTTCCATCTGTAAAGAGTTCCCACTCTGGTTGCTCCGGGGGGGACATCCTTCAGATCTGTTCTTGCTGAATAAGTGTGCTCGATGACTTCTAGACAGTCATGCTCTAATGGACCTTCCTCAGCTGTGGCACCTAGAAATAGAGCTGGATTCAAGAGGTTAGTTGTTTTTAGTGCAACATCATCCTGCTCAGTCAGGGTTACCTGAAACTTCATCATCCGGCTTGGAGAGAGCCAATGGCCCCCCTTTTGTTCCAGGACTGTAGTTACCATGTGTGGCACATAGACATCTATGTGTCTTCCCATTGTGAGCTTCCTGGCTTCCTGTATCAGCAGCACGGTAGCTGCCACTGCCCGCAGACATGAAGGCCATCCGGCACTTACGTTGTCGAGTTGTTTGGAAAAGTAACCCACCGGCCTTTTCCAGCTTCCCAGTCGTTGGGTCAGGACTCCCAGTGCCAGTCGCTGCCTTTCATGCACGTACAGCTGAAAGTCTTTAGACAGATCAGGTAACCCCAAAGCAGGAGCAGTTGTCAGTGCTTCCTTTAATTTCTGGAAGGCCTCTTTCTGTGGTTTGCCCCAGGTGAACGGCTGCGTCTTCTGAGCCTCGTACAAGGGTTTTGCAATCAGTCCATAGTCCATGATCCACAGGCGACACCACCCTGTCATTCCGAGGAAGATCCGCAGCTCGTGTAGATTCTGGGGCTCTGGAATAGCACAGATAGCTTGAATACGATTAGTACCCAGTTTTCTCTGCCCTTGTGAGATTTCACATCCCAGGTAAATCACAGTCTGTTGGGCAATTTGTGCTTTTTCTCTGGATACCTTATACCCTCCCATTCCTAATGAATTTAAGATCTCAATGGTTACCTTTATGCAGGTCGTTTCTTCCTCTGTTGCAATCAAAATGTCATCTACATACTGGAGTAATAAATATTGGTCTCTTGGTACTTGCCCTTCTCTGGTCCAGATTTCCAGTTCTTTTGCCAGTTGACTTCCAAAGAGAGTGGGGGACCCCTTGTACCCCATCGGTAATCGAGTCCAGGTGAGCTGAGTTTTCCTTCCACTTTCTGGATGTTCCCACTCAAAGGCAAATAGTTTCCTACTTTCTTGGTCAAGGGGTATACAGAAGAAAGCATCTTTTAAGTCAATTACAGTAAACCATTTATATATCTCTTTTACGGATGCTAACAATGTATAGGGATTGGCAACCACTGGATGAATGTCTTTTGTTATTTCATTTATACCTCTTAAATCCTGTACAAGTCTATACTCACCATTGGGTTTCTTCACTGGGAAAATTGGGGTGTTGTATTCCGATTTACATTCCTCTAGAATTCGATATTTTAAAAATTTATCAATGGTCTTTGCTATTCCCTGTCGTGCTTCTGGTTTTATAGGGTATTGTTTAATTCGTACAGCCTTTGCTCTTTCTTTTAACTCTACATGTACCGGTTGTGCCAATTTAGATTTTCCAGGTACATCTGTTTCCCAGACAGAGGGAATTACTGCATCTTCTACTTCTTTAGGAATATTAGAAATTGGTTTTTCTTTTATCATCAAAATCTTTCCTGTCTTAGACTCCGGAATTTTCATTACGAGTTCACCATTCTCAAAAGTAATTACTGCCTCCAGTGCTGCCAGTAGATCGCGCCCTAAGAGCGGAGTTGGGCAGTCTGGCATGTATAAGAATTCATGGGTCAAGATCTTATCTTCAAAGCTCAATTCTAGGGGTTGCAAGAATGGCCGTACCTCCTCCTTCCCTGTGGCTCCAATGACTGCTGCTGACTTGTTCCCGATTTGCCCCTCAAGATAATTTAGTACAGAATGTGTGGCCCCCGTATCAATGAGAAAATCTACGTCTTTTCCTTCTAAATGCAAAGTCACCATGGGCTCCCTTGATCCTGGCTCTCTCTCATGTAAAACCATGACCCTGGCTACACCATCCAGCTGATGCTCACTACTTTGATTAAACATACTGTCTAACTGAGGCTGACCATTCTGGCTAAACCAGTTTGGACACTCCCTTTTCCAGTGTCCCTCCATCCGACAATATGCACACTGATTCAGACCTAATCTACCATGACCAGAACCTCTGCCAAAGCCACCTCTATTAACGCCACGACCACCTCTACCACGTCCCCGCCCCTGTCTCTGTAAGACTGCCAAAAGGCTTTGCCCCTGTTTCTTGACAATTTCTCTGTCCCTGTTATTATAAACTTTCCAGGCAACCTCTAGGAGTTTATCCAAGTTTCTTAACTCTTCACCTTCCAGTTTCTGTAGCTTTTTCCTAATATCTTCCTGTGCCTGACCCAGAAAAATAAAGGCAAGCTGAGTTCTTCCTTGCTCACTGTCTACTTGAAGATCAGTATATCTTCTAGCTGCTTCCTTAAGTCTTTCTAGAAAGGCAGTGGGAGATTCTTTCTTTTCCTGTCGAATTTCATACAACTTAGACCAGTTCATACTCTTAGGTATTGCCTGTTGAACACCAACTGAAATCCACTCCTGATATCTCTTTAGCCTTAACATATCCACTCCAGAGGGGTCATTAGCATCCCACTCTGGGTCTGCAGTGGGAAAATTATAATCCAGTGTCCCTGTCACCAAACCATTTCGTATGTCTTCTCTAGCTCTTTCTCTTGCTGCTCGAAGAACCATATCTCTCTCTGTCTCATCCATCAGAGTGTCTAATATGACATGAATATCTTCCCAATCAGGGTTCTGAGTTTTCATTATCATCTTAACCACACGAGCTACCTTATCTGGGTTTTCTCTATACATTCCGGCTGATTGTTTCCATATAACTAAATCAGCAGGTGAAAAGGGTACCTTTACAAAGACGGGTCCATTAGTTCCCACCCCTTGCCTTAGTGGTGCAATAATCGTTCTCTTTTGTTTGCCTGATTTTAATATACCCTTTCCTGCCTGAGGCCACTCCAGGGCCAGTTTTCCTCGTGTTCGGTGAGCTACTGGGGCGTCTAGTTCATTTGCTTCACTGTCACTACTTTCCATTCTATCTGTCTTCTTCACATTCCCCCTTTGCTTCTGCCTCACAATCACATCCTGGACAGGTGAATCGGGGAGGGGAGGGTACAGGGGGGCAGTCGGGACAGAAGCTGGTGAAGGAGGTGTAGGTGGGAGCGGAGGGTACCCTTGAGCTGGTGTTAGAGGGGGGATAAATCTTTCAGCGGGTGTGGGCGGGGGAGCAGGATAGCTTTGAGCAGGTGTATGTGGAGAAGGGGGGGTTCTCTGAGCAGGCGGAGGAGGGACAGGCACCTGGGCAGGCGGAGGAGGGGCAAGCGGAGGAGCGGCTGGCACAGGCAGAGGAGGATAATTACCTTCAGCAGACAAAGGTGGGGGTGAAACATATTGTGCTGGCGCGAGCGAGGGGGGTGTAAGAGAATCAGGTGGGGTCAGGGTGAGCGGGGTAGAACTTGGTGTTGAGGGGGCCGTGGTGGTTCCGGGAGCCATGGGAGATACCAATAATTCCGATTCCAGTTCATCTCTTTTTTCCCCTAAAATTTCACTTAAAACTGCATGTTCCATACAATGCTTATTTTGGATGCAAGCCAGACACTTATTATTCTCAAGCTTCATTGCTTTCATTTTGTCAAGCCACAAAACCGGTTTCTCAAGAAAGCACAGAAATAAGTCAATATATGGTAATTGTTCTACCCTTCCATCTTGTGTACAAAGCGATCTAAGTTGCATAATAACCTTCACATCAAAAGACCCGTTTTTCGGCCACCTCTGATTTTCAGGCAAAGCGTATTTTGGCCAGTGAACATTACAATATTCAATCAACTTATCTTTTCGTAATTCCTGACCGAAGTTCCCCTCTTTCCAATGTGCCAACAAACAACCCAACGGAGAAGAACCTGGTATAGAGGCATTATTGCTGCCCAAAACCTCTTTTAACCCTTTTAGTTTCTCCATATTACAGATACATAAAAACCACAGATGCCGAACCTGCAACGCTTTCGCGATGTCTGACGGACGGCTGCCTAGGCAATACCACCAGGAATTCCTTTTGCCCAACCAAGCGTAGCTTTCGCTGCGTCTTAATGGCAGGCCCCCAGACCAGAGAATAAAGAACCTTACCTCTCACCAGGGGTCGTTGTGAGCGGCGAGGGTCGCGGCTCCGATGGGCTGCCCGAGAAATCACCCGGTGCCGGCTGGAGCGTGATCAGGTCGCGGGGTCCTGGCTGCGCCCACAAGGTCCCATCTGGGGTGCCAAAAATGTTAGCGTAGGAGAACATATAACCACACGAAGGCGATCATATGCGGTTCTTTATTCCAGCGCACGGGACACCGGGGTGATAATACACCCAAATCTGATGTCCGAAGGATACAGAGTCGATTCGTGATTTTTATAGTTTAAATTATACACATGTTAACTAACCCCCACCCCTAGATACTGATTATCCTATTCCTTAGTTACTATCTTAAATCATACCTACGCTTCTACCCTGATCCACACTTGATTTGGTTAAAACACTAGCATGGAGCTGTTTACAGAAGCTGACGCTTGTTCCCAGCTAGCTGCATCAAGTTCCAGTTGTACATTCTCTACTTTCCTCCCCCTGCACATTACTCAATCTAGAAATTATATTTTTTAACCCTCCACCAACAGTTCAGTTTTATGTATGGTAGCCATTGTGACCTCTGTGGGGAAAGTGCACGTTGTTTGGGGGTTGTGGTTTTGGGACAGAACTTTTGGGGTTCAGAATTTTGAATTGAGTGATTGATTTTTCTTGGAATGCTCCTGCCTTTTGCACCGTATATTCCCTTGTACCTTATAAAAATTTAAAAATATGAGGGTGTTGGTTGAATTATGTTAGACTATGCTCGAGATATTTTGAGCAGGTTATTGCAAGGTTTCAGGGTGAAACCCTGGGTAGCAAAGGCAGAATCAGACCAACATGTAGCCCTCACACCGTCACCTAAATGAAGGTCGGTGAACTTTATACAGGTTTTTTTTTCTTTCTTTTTTCTTGTCATAGAATTGTTCATTTTTCTTTTTTTGTTTTCTTTTTAATATACTTAAAAGGGTGAGATGTTGCCATGAATTTTCCTGGTTTGCTGAGCGTTCATATTAAAGGAGAAATGTGCAGTTTCTCACGCTGGTGAATTGTAAACACAGGACCATGTTTTGTAAATACTGGCAATGTTATGAATTCTTTCTCCAAGAGAAGGGGAGGTTGAATGACAGCCTCCTGGACCAATGTGACAGGAGAGGTGGCGATGCCCTTCTCCAATCCATGGTCACCTTGACACAGATATATAATGGAAAAATAAACTAAGGGCAGGAGCTTCTGCCCTGCTGCTGTTGTTGCACCCAGATCTGTGTCCCCAGTCTGTTTTCCTGGTTGGGCCTCCACGGTGATAGTTACAGACAGACTTTTATTGTGCACTGTGAGATTCAGAATAATGTAGACACATTAGACTAGTCAGTCTGCATTAGGATAGCCAGATGTAAAATTTAAAGAAAAAAAGAAGAAACAAACCTTTTCTTTTCCCAAAGAGCTGCAAATTTCAGAGAGAAATTCACTCTCTTTATTTTATTATGTTCACACAATATTTTTCTTGTGTCATCTTTTATGGAGTCTTTCAAGAAAGCCCATAACTTCATGGCTGTGACACTGATGTATAGAGCTCACTGCTTTTGGTGCTATGATTCTTAGCATTCTCATGTGTTCTATTTAGATCAGTGTATTCAGGGACTGATACTTTCAGTTACTCAGAGGTAAATGACTTCTAATGGCTTTAATTCTAGCTGTGCTGTGCTGTGGTAAATGAAAGAGAATCCAGACTGAGACAAAAATATTTGGTTTACTGATGGTTCACTACTAGATTAATATAAAAAATTAGATGTGAATGGTCTTACACAAAAAATGTCAAGGGTCAGGTAGAGGTTTGGGTCTGATATTCTTGCAGTCCTCCACCAGATGAAGAGTGCTGACACATAGTCAGCACGTAATATATAGGATATTACGGAGAAGTCCATAAAAGTGTTGTCATCCAAAGATTTTGAAGAAATGCATAGCATCAGTATTGTAGTTCTCTTACAGTATCACTAAAGACCCTGATAAGGAGAGTTATTTTACAGAAAATTAGATTACTATCCTATGGCAGTGCTGGAAATTAGTAGTAATAGGACTTATGATAAAATTTTTGCCTAGTTGGATCTGTTATCTTATTCTGTCTTGCTGTCATAAGGTTACAGTTACATTGCACATTGTAGGACTGACTGTCTATGTCACTGTTGACATGTTACTGCAGTAATTGACTCAGTTCCTCAGTGCTAGACCTTTAGGATTTATTAATATGTTTACAGATAGACAATATATATTGTAAAATGTAAACCTGTAATTTTTGAAAATGTTTGAGAAAATCAGACACTGCTGAAAGTACATTGAATGTTTTTGAATGTAGGATTTTCATAATAAATATTTTCTTGAATGTACCTCAGACATATATAGTTAAGCATGCTGCTATCAAAATAGAATACAATACATTTGTAGAGGTTTCTGTTACCACTTAACTGCTCTGTACTCTAAATAAATTCTAAATTATTTAGCTCCAGCATGCTTATAAATGTATTTATTACTCTCTGTAAGACATTGATAGGTAGTCCTTGTGAAGGAGGGAAACATCTTAGGCTTTGGCTCCTATTATGTAATCTTTTTATATGGCAACATGCTGAGAAATACAAGGCAATAAAGCCTGTTATTTACAAGGCTATGTCAAGCTTCTCTTCTGATAAACGCTTTTATGAAGTTTGTGGCTATCATTTCTTCAGTCTGTTATTAAAGCAATGTCCTCTTTCTGACAGATGAATCAGCTTATTTCTGGCCATCTGTAGTGCATTCACTCAATCTGCAGCATCACCTAAAGAGGAATGCTTTACACCTTAGAGCAAATCAGCAAGTCAGACCCATAACAAACACTATATGGAAAGTACAACCAAAAAAAAATTTCTCCACAATTAAGATATCTTTAATATATTAGCCTGGTATAGAAGTATTAATTACTTTTAAAGATGTAGAAATGCAAAACTAGTGGATCAAGCCTGATTCCTAACTCTGTCTTGGTTCAAGGTAGGGCAGAATTGTGACTTTTAACTGTGAAAAACTGTGAAAGCAAGCAAGTAGATTTTTTTAAACAAATCCAATTGATGATATAAAATCATATTTCAATAACTCATGTGCTTTTTATTTAGCAAGGAAAATCCCCATTCTGAACATTCAATTATGAGCTTTTCCTCAACATCCTAAAACTGACTTAACTGGGACTTGCACTCATCATTTTACGTTTGGCATCCTTACATAAAAATATTTAAACTGAAAAGACATGGTGTGGGCCTTTTTTGCTCTAGCTCCACATTGATTTTGTGGTCATGGTGAAGCTCAGTTGCAGCTGGTTTAGCCTCACATTGCATCCTACATATAAGTCTTTTTCTCAGAAAAATGTTCAGAAGCTGATTTGGAAATGATCTATACTTTAATAAACAAAAAGAGAGACACAAAAATATGTGCAACCTGCCACGGGTCTGAGAAAACAAAGGGACATATCCAGAATAGATTTCTTCAGACTAAGGGGGAAGCTGCAAAACTTGCAGTTTGGAGTTTATGGCCTTTTTCCACATCTTTTGTTCTGCATAAAAACATTGTGAAAACCTAATTTGCAATGAGTCTGGTGGTGTGTAACTCCTCCTGCTGTACTTAAATAAGGGTTAACTGACCTTAAGACTTGAAAAGAAGGTCCAACTTGCATCTGAACTCAGATCCTTAAAACATCATATAGAAACTTTGAATATTATTTTTTTCTGAAGAAGTATTTAAGATTTTCTCCACTGGGTTCTCCATGAGTTGCTGAGTTCACTGGGTATTCTATTGTGGTTATTTTCTTATCAGAAAAAATAATCAGTGTTTTGGGAATGTGATTGTGAGTATTCTGGTACAAGAGCCTATCTTCAGTCACTTATACTTTGTGGTGCTCATTTTTAAAAGATCCCCATTTTAGCTTTTAAAAGCAGTATTCCTTATGTTTCTTGTACTGATGACTTACAAAAAGGAAAGATTGGTTTGTGTGCAAGTATGAGTTCCTCATTGCAAGACATGACTTTGTGCTGGAGATGCTTAAAATTTTTGCTTTGTGTGTTATTTTAACATAATATCATTTTTGGTAGAGGAAGGCTGAGAGCTTCTCAAAAGGGAATATTGAAGTCAGCTATTCTGATTGTATTTTTAGATGACTTAGACTTGCAAGAAAGAAATGTATTTACTGTGAATTATGAAGTGGTGAGAAATCTGTACTGTTGAGATACAACTGACATTTATTTTAAATTACTTCTCCTTTTCCATCAAGAACTCATGGTGATATCACATGTTGCAATAGTTCCATATCCCTTGTCTTCCAAAAACAAAGCACAGTAGAGGTATAGTTTACTTGTAGGTTTCCAATTGGGATTTCAAAAAATCACTGAAGATTCAGCTGTGGAAACACAAGATACCTTGGCAATCCCAATCTGTATCAAATTGTTATACAGCTACACTTTTGTTCTTCTGCACCTGTATTTAAAGCTCAGTTGTTGCAGAGGACTAAAAGATGACATTTCCCCCCAAGTTTTTATTGAAAATTCTTCTGGTCAGTTCCTTATCTAACTGGAAGCTGAAGTCTTGCAACAATTTTTGACTCTAATATATTTTTGACTCTAGTGTATTCAGTGTATGTGAATATATCTCAAAAGATTTCACTCACTCCCAACAATGAGAAAATTTGTATTGTTTCTTTTTCATTTATGTATATTTCCTCTAATTATGGGACATGAAGTTTCTTTGTGTATATTTTCTTTTTTTTAGCTACATTATGATGAGCACTGTATTGGACATAGAGTGGCTTGTTTAACTCAGCTTGCCCAAGCAATATATGAGAAAGAGAATGTATTGCTAATTATTCCAACCCTGTGAACATCAATATGAATGTTGTATTAAATATTAAGTGTTTGGGCAATAATGGGGGGGATAATACTGATCTCTAATATAACCATGATAGATTTAGCATATCGTTTTGTACTGGTTTGAAAGCAAAACCAGTGAGACTCCAAGTACAATTATATTATACAATTTAATATAGAGAGAAGAAGCAAACAACAAAAAAAAGTAAAAATAAAATAAACTAAAATAAACGCAATAGTACAAAGGACCACTGACAGTCAAAATGCAAACCTGACACCCTGTTGGTCAGGGTGTTGGCAGCAGCGCAAAGTAAGTCCTCCCAGAGTGACAGGTCTGGCTCTGTTGAAGTAGAGATGATCCTTAAGATAGGATCCAGTTGTCCTCTGGAAATCCAGTGGAAACAGCCTCCCTTGGTGTTTGGGATGGCTGGTTTTATCCTCGTGGAAAGGCTTTGGCTCCTCCCACTGGGTGGAGCATCCCACAATGGGATGAGGTGATGTTATCAGTCATGTGAGAGGCCTTAAATGGCCCGTTCACAGGTGATGTCCCTTGGAGGAAGATGGGTGGAGGAAGAGATAAGGAGGCACTGCCTTATCTGGTGTTATCAGGTGTCCCATTAACAGAAGGCATCCATCCTCTTCCCCCCCTAGAGTTACAAGAGATAAAGAACAATATCTCCAGACAGGTTTCAACAGATGAAAATAGAATACACATTTTTTGTTACATTTTTCAACCCAAGGCACATTTGAATAAATGGCATCAGGTTAATAAGAGAGAGAGTAATGCCCCTGTAGACACTTAAGTCCTTTTCAAAAGGGAGATCAAAAGTACACTCAGTTTCTTTATGCAACAAAAATGGAGAGGGGAAGAGACTGAATGAGCTTGGTGACTGGACACTGAAGTTTTCTATGCAGCAACAGGAAACATTGTGATGCTGTGGACAAACTTATTAGTCCATTCCTTCAGAATATAAAATTACTACATTTACCACTTGAAGGAAAGAATCCAGAATATTTGCATCTTGTCTCCTTTTCTTCTGCTCGCTTGCCTTCTCCAACACTTTCCGTATGTACAATGAAAAATTTGCAATATAATAATGATTTTTTTTTCTGGAATATGTAGCACCTGGTCAAAGGGAAATTCAAATTGTAGCTTCTCGGCATTTGATAATTTGTGACCAGGGAATGACCTGGGCATGGAGGGCCAGAAGGTTCACCTGCAGACAAGGTTGAACTGCCTGGATGCAAGAATGACAGGACAGAAAGACTCTGTATACAAATAAAGTTTCTCTTGCCAACAAGGCATGTTGCAGTGTTGTCTTGTAACAATCGGTCAGGGACATGAGTGCTCAGAGGTCACCTTTGGGCAGCAGAGCCTGGCTGGGGAATGGTTCCAATGCCAGATATACATAAGGAATTTGCTCCTGTTACACCTCGTCAGATTCTGTGTTAAACTAGACTCTATCCAGTCATTGTGCACTCAGGCTTTTCTGTTTAAGCACAAATGTGTGCTGATTTCCTAGCAGTGGAATTCAAGATCTGTCTTTTTCTCTTTCACGTTTCCTTAAATATGGGCTTTTTTACTTGTTGAAAGTACACAATGGAAATCAAGGTAGCTACAAGCATACATGAGAATTCATAATAAAACACAGAGAGGTTAAGAGACAGTCTAAATATTTATTTTCTGCATTTAGCTCATAAGGATTTGCAATATTGGATAGGTATTTTTGTTTGCTTTTTCTACTTTTTGATAGCAGACCAAAGTTATTAGATCTTGTAGATAACTGGAGAAGATTTAAAAGCTGGATTTTTCTGTGTAGCTGTCCTTTTGGAAGCTGTAGTTTCTTGTTAGTGGTCATAGGTTCTGATTTTTTCTGAGGCAATAAGAGAGGAAAGATTGACAAGCTGGTTTAATATACTTTCAGCTACCAATTTTCCAGGACCAAGAAATAGACAAGAAATTTGTAGAGGTTTAGGAACAGTGTTTTGAGGCTTCTTGAAGTAACAAATAATTTAAAAAAAATTTTTTTTTCTTTTTTTTTCTTCTTTAAACAGCTATTTTACTGTTTTAGAGAAGCTGGGTGAAAACCTAATGAGGACATTTTCATGTGGTGATGAGTCCAAGCACACTTTATTTTCCAGTTCTTGATTACATAAATTGACTTAATGTAGGAACACAATATATAAATTTTATGACATCTTATGGTTAATTGTTTCCTATTACTCACTATTGTCTTCTGTTAATGGTTTTCCAACTTTGCATTCTGCATGAGGTGACATGAAAAGATAAGCAGTATTTTGGAACCATTTAAAAAGTTTATATTGAAGGTTTTGTGCCTTTTAAAAGGATCTGTTCTATAGAGAAAAGAATTCACATTCTTACAGTGCAAAGAGTGTGGAAATTGGTTACTCATAGAAGTATTTGGTTATTTACAGAAGCTGCATATTTGGAAGCAGCAGAAAAATATATTGCCAATAATTTGTACGAGCAGAAATATCTTATTCTGCCCTCAGAGAATTCAAATTATTAATGACTTAATATTAAAAGTAAAATCTTACATTTAATGGCAGAAAAAGCATTACAGAAAATCAGAATTCTCTTAGGGAAGTAAACGTTTAGGTGATAAGAAGGTGTGTTCATGTTTGTAACAGTCTAATTGATGGTGATAATCTCATTGCATTTTTTGCTGGATGTGTCAGTTTAACATTTTATTGTGGGTTGGTGTGTTTGTGTGGTTTTTGTTTGTTTGTGAGTTTTTGGGGGGTTTGGGGATTTTGTTTGTTTTTTGTTTTTCTGTTTGTTTGTTTTGTTCTTGTGAAGCACTAATATAATTATCTCCATTTTACATTTGGGGAAACTGATCTGAGAAAATGCCTTATGAATTTGGCAGTTTGTATGCTGAAGACTTCTGCACGGCTGTAGAGTGTCCTATTTCTCATATAGTAGAAAAGGTATAACCATGGTGAATCCTGCTAAAGCAACCATGTAGCCACAACCCTCTTTTTGTTTCTCTCTGAAGTACCTTTTGTTGAGTAATTACAGCTTGACAATGGCCTCTTCAGGGTAAAAAAAAGATTCCCAAGTTTTGGGAATCTCACCTTCATCACCTGCACCTCCATCAGCATGATCTTTATTCCAAGAAGGGTTCCATACTGTCATTATGTTTTATTTCAGAAGTTTTTAATTTGGATCTAAGGTAATGATTACCAGAAAATTTTAAAAGACATCACGTGATAGGAAAGGGGGAAAAAACCCCCACCCCAACAAATGATGGATAGCTAAAAGGCATAAGAAGTGGGGGAGCAGTAGTGAAAACAATTGTTATATATGGTATTTCTGATCTGGAGAACAAGCAATAAAGTGCAGAGAGTTTTTCACTTCTTCATTATTTATTCAAACACAAAGTTAAGTCACTGCTCCTGTCTAATTTCTATTGGGCAAAATGCCAGCCTCAGAAATGCAAGCCCTAAAACTGCATTGACTGCTTCCTTAATCAGAACGTTCATATGCAACATAGATATACAACATATACAGCAAATATGCAGCATATCAGGGTTCCAAAACTTGCAAGTAGGTGTACAGTTTAGTAAGTACCCTCCATATCTTTCATCATTCTTTTTCCTTTTGGATCAGTGAAAGGAAAACTTCACTCAATGCTGTTTTGAACAATGACCTGCCATTTGTAAAACACACCAGGTTAGAAATAGATATTGTATGCTAAACAAAGTGGATATTAGGCAATTGCTAAGATAAAAGTTAGACTGAGACTCATGTACCAGTGCAAAATATATGGAGATTTAATAGGAAGATGATCTGACTCAGACATCAGTCTTGAAGGTAAAAAAAAATATTTTAGTGAAGGCACAAACAAACAAACAACCAACCAAACAGCCAAACAAACAACCAATTTCCTAGTATATAGAAAGAAAAGAAATAAAAACAATGAGGAAATAGAACAGATTTTTTTCAGCATGTGTTTCCTTATACATGGAATCGAATTCAACAAAGCCATCAAATTATTTTTTAAAATACTGTTCTAAAGAAGTCTGTATGTCTCATATACACATTTTGTTCCCTTAACGTATTTTCATTTCTTGTTTATTACACCCTAATATCTGTGCCTAATGCTTATTTCAATGGGACTAAATCCTCTCTTGTTTTTGCTCTGTATTTCTGATCACTTCTTCAATTACTTCCTAGTGTGCTTTTTGTTCAGCAGTTACTGCATGTACAAAACTCCATGGGAAAAAAAACCTGGCAATAGTTAAGTCTGAGTATGTTCCTACTTGCAGATCTAACTTAGTAATAATCTGGAGGGTTTGGAGTTTTTTTCTAAAGAGCTGCAAGCCCAAACAACTTGTGCAGAACTTCTGATATTCTGATTTTAATTAACAAATTTTTTACATGTATCATTGGACGTCAGAGAACTTGTATCAACGCTTAACAGCAGAATTTTTTGATTTGAGGTCCATGTGAAAGACATTAAGGATGAGCTATTTAAAAAAAGAAATAATGCAAGACAGCAAGGCAAGCACAGTGAGACTGGGATTTGAAGACAAAATCTTACTGAAGAACCCCTATTTCAGGTTTAATTCAGATCTGCATCAGAATAGATAAAGGTGAAAGTGTGTGGGAAGGCAGATGGAGACACTGCAAGAGGTGATCTTGTCTCTGATATACTGCAGCTGTGTTAATTATCCAAGAGTGGGAACAGCCTTGCCCTCCATGCTATGGGTGCTATAAAAGAGTGGGTTATCTTGTCGGAGTCCAGGACATCCCTCTGGCCACCCTGGAGGGTTTGGAGACCAGATATGGGGATCTGAGATCTGTACAAGGGTGTCAGCCAGCCTCACACAGAGCCCAGGAGGATACTGCTTCTGATCCCTGTCCATGGGAGTGAATGCCCACATTGTATGAAGAATCACAAGCTGAGAGAATTCAAAATTAGTAGTAGTTAGTTTATCACAGAGTGTAAATATAGAATCTAGGATTTTTAGTGTGTGGGTTTGCAGAGGCAAGATGGAGGAATTGGGGAGTGGTCCTGTCCTTGTTCTTGTTCTCATCCCCCATTTTCTACTGAGCTGTTATTACAAGGATTAGTTTAGAGTAGAAATGACATGTTAACATAGGTAGTAAGTATTGGTAAAATTCTGGAAATAAAAAGTACGTTGTGGGAGGTGGTTGGACCAGAGAAATGGCACAAAAGGTCCAGGACCCTCTGATCTGCCCCAGTCTGCCATGTGTCCTGCTCTGCTGGAGATGCCTTGCAGAGCTGAGAAAGAACTAAGATAATGTACCCTGCCAGGGAGGCCTGGCAGAGCTGAGAAAGAACTGAGAGATAATGAAGAATAAACAACCTTGGAAACATGCACTGGAGGACTCAGCTTGTCTTCTCTGGCTCTGGCATTAGACCTTTTGGCAAGGGAAGCTCGAAGGCCTTATTACCTCGGGGCACAGCAACCCCGAGGAGAATCTCAGGGAACAGCAACCCTGAGATTAGGTGGTTGGAGTCAGTTGGAGTCTGCTGGCTGTGCTGTGAGGATGCAGGGACAGGAGGTTTTGTGAGGGACAAAAAGGGTTGGGTGGCCATGCTAGGGACAGGAAGAAGCAAGCTGGAACTACAGAAGTGTCTCGGGTTGCAATGCAAGACGTATTCTATTCCCATCTGTTGAAACCCATCGAAGAGGTGTTTTTCTTTGTCTCATGACTCTGAGGGGGAGGGGGCAGGTGTCTTTCTGTTAATGGGCCAGCTATTAAAACCAGGTGGGGCAATGTTCTATCTCTTCCCCAACCCATCCTCTGTCCAGGGATATCTTCTGGTAATGGGTCATAAAGGCTCATTGCATGACTGAAAATACTACATCATCCCATTGTGAGATGCCCCACCCAGTGAGAGGAATCAAGCCTTTAGAGATGTCCTGAGACTCAGAATACCAGGACAGCTTGTTTTCCACTGGATTCCCAGAAGAAGACTGGACCCATCTCGCCAGTACCGGACCCTTCTATAGGATCATCTCTGCTCCAACAGAACCACATTTGTCACTCCAGGAGGACTTAATCGGTCTGTTACCAACACCCTGATCAACAGGGTGTCAGGTTGTGTTCTGACTCTGATAGTGTTTTTTGTCTTTGTTTTTGTTTTGTTGTGTTTTTGTGGGTTTTTTTGGGTTTTTTTGGTTGTTTTTTTTTTTCAATACTAAATTTTAAATATTCTTAGTCAAGAACTGTTATTCCTATTGCCATATCTTTGTCTGAAAGCCCCTAATTTCAAAATGATAACAATTCAGAGGGAGGGGGTTTACATTCTCCATTTCAAGGAAAGCTCTAGCTTTTCCATGGCAGACACCATTCTTTCCAAACTAAGACAAGAAGGAAGACAGAAGAAGGAGAGGAGGCAGAGCTGTGTGGAGCTGCCCACGGAAGGCTATGGAGAAAAGGTGTGAAAGACTTTGAGATAAGAAAGTAATGATGCTTGAAGCCTTTCAAAGTTTTTATGAAGCACTCTGAGTGTCATGGCCGTCTCTACAACGACAAATGTGGAACATTATATAACACTTAATCTTCACTGAAATAATTATCTCTTTCAATGAAGTATTTGCTAAGTGGTAGTTTTGCAGTGGATTATGACACCCTGTGTGGATAAAATAGATTTTACTTTTTCAGTCTGTTTTTTCTGTCCATTAATGAACAAGGCACAGAAAATATACTTTCTAGACTAATGTGATGTTCTCATAAATCTTTTAAGATTGATATAATCTGAGATAAAGAACAAAGGAATTGGTTTTGTTCTTTTCAACTATTATGTTGATCCAAGCAGACTATTTCAACCTTTCTTCCCACATCTCATTTTATTTGCCTATTTTTTTTCCCCAGGTGTCAAGTAACCAACATACCAGATATATTACACACCTAAATGAGTGGACTAATGGAATGGTGTTTGAAAGGGCAGATGTATTTCACACAGAGACTCTGTACTATTATTCACAAGACTATGAGTTATGCTCTGATTTTTTTTTTAATTTTTTTTTTTTATTATTTTTGGTAAAGAAAATTGTTTATTTATTTCCATGCTGCTACAAAGAAAGAAACTGGTTCTAAATGTCAGTGTACTGTAGTGTGAAGCAATTAACTGAGTTATATGTTCCTTTCATTCAGGATAATTTTCTATTAATTTTACTAACTCCTAGACACAATACAATGTAAACATGCTCGTGAGAACCTCAGCCAGGAGTAGCAGAAAATAACACCCTCATAATAATAAACAGAAGTCTGGATGGAGAAGGTGGCTCAAGAGACAGTAAAACTGTATGGTGAATGTGTGACTGTAAGAGGGACTGAGCCTGAAATATGGATTTATTTATGTACTGGGTGGATGTTTTCTCTGTGAAAATTCCTAAGTTTTGCAGTTCCATGCTCTCAAAACAATTTCAATTTTACTCTAGTTACTGCAAAGGTCTCCTATTGCCTTTGATTGGGCAGGTACTAAATTCTCTTTTTACGGTTATTTTTTCTTTTCGCCTCAGATCTCTCTCCTTCCACTGAATACAGTTTATGCTCTAGGATACCAATTATCTCCCAGTGCAATGTCTTATCCACCTGCCTAAAGTTAATTCTGGCTTTGAATACCCATAACATGACACTGAAGTTAGGTAAAAAGTATAAGTAACAGCCATATAATCACCAAATTTAGTGAGGTGAGGTTTTTTTTTTTTTTTTTCATCTATAACTGAAAACAAACAGGAAGATTTTGAGTCCTCAAAGTCAAAACAAAACAACTCTCTTGTTTCCTTCATATCCCTCTGACAGCATCCTGTACTTGTAATGGTGTGAATTATGTCTGTAGACTTAGATCAATATTTTTCATGATTTTAAAGGCCTTCAATGTTATCAATGTAACCTTTAGAAGCAGACATTCTTTATTCAGCTGGAAGTGCAGGGGGATAGTTCCTCCCAAAGACATGCATCCTGAGTAGAGGAGAGTTTCTGTTTATGTACTGAATTTTGCATATATATCCGTTGATTGTCCCAGATTAAATATACATGTGATAATCATTTCCCAAAAATCATTAACATATTTCCCTTCCCCTTTACATGTGTTCTTCTGTCCTGGAGGTCTCTCTGGTGGTCCCTGATAGTTGTGGGCCCCAATGTTCCAGGTGATCTGAGTTGGCAGGACTGCGTTGAGGCTGGTGAACTTCCAGTTCTCCTTCTTAAACAACGGGCATTTTGAACTTTCCATAGGCCACTAGTTTTGGAGAACAAGCATTCTGTTAGCTCACCAGGTGTAGGCAATTTATTATCTGATAACATGAAAATGTATATTTAATTTGGCTTTTATTTCTAGAAGTACTGAAGGTGATCCAACTACTCTGCAACAAGACAGAAAAGCAAAATTCCCAGGACAAATGCCATAGTATCTAGTGGGAAGTGTCTCTTATGCTTACCTCAGTGTTATTCCTGAATTGTGGACCCAGAACTGGACACAGAACTCAAGCTGGTGCCTTCACCAGCTGGAACTACCACAGGGAAAAAACAAAATTCTGCTGATGGTACCAGTTCATAAGCCACTTATTGATAGCATGGGTTTTCCTGTTCATTTTGTCATTCATCCCTGCACTGAGGAACTGAGCAGAACAACACCTGTGCTCTTGTCCCATCAATGAACCTCAAGCCATCACAAGAAGATGATGATACGTTGTTTGAAAAAACAACACAGGCAGCTAGTGCATCTTATGCTGTGCACTGAGGAACTGAAGTAAAATTTGATGGATAACTAAAAATTCAAAAGCAGTTCTGTTCACAGTCGTCAAGTCAGGAGATGTTCTTACTTCTTTTAAAACATTTCCATTTAATATTGTGAGATATTTCTACTCAACTTTTGACTATACTCAATTTTTGGTTCTATATATTGTGTGGAGTTAATTAAAAATGTTGTCTTTCTCAAGACTGATCTTTTATTTTAAGTTCATCAGTCTTTTTTTTTTTTTTTTTTCTTTGAGTAAACAATTCTAGTTACTTTCAGTTTTGTAAATAAAGCCCTAAACAAGATACTGAATTTTATTTTCCTTTTGGACAAAGGAACAGATTAGAAATGCAATTCCACTAGGGATTGGGAAGTGATACATTTCCGTGCAAAAAACTTCTGGATGTTTTTTGTCCTATAGTTTCATTAAATGTAGTTGCTTCTGATACTTTCTGCTTCTGATGTAGTTGCTTCTGATTTGCGATGCAACCCTGTGTTTTCTAGGATGACATTGTCATGGTTTAACCCCACCTGGCAATTAAGAAGTATGCAGCTGCTCCCTCCTTCCCCCCACAGTGGAAAGGGAAGGAGAATTAGAGAAAAATAAAATGTGTGAGTTAAGACCAATTTAGTAATTGAAATACTGTTAAAAGAAACTTCAAACCACCCACTAAACCCCTAATAATGAAGAGGGAGATAACAAAGACAGGAATAAAGTCTAAGAAAGACAAGTGGTGCAAAATACAATTGATCACCACCTGCTGACAAAGCAACAATCAGTCCCTCCTGGCCAGCTCTCTCCAGTTTATATACTGGGCATGATATTCTATGGTTTGGAATATCCCTTTGGCTAGTTCAGGTCCCATGTTCTAAATGTGCTCCCTACCAACTTCTGGTGCATCTGTCCACTGGCAGAGCAGGAGACACTGGACAGTCCTTAGTGTAAGCAGTGCTCAGCAACAGCCAAACCGTTAAGTGTGTTATCAACATTATTCTCACACTGAATCCAAAACAGGGCACCATGCCTACTACTAGGAAGAAAATGAACTTTATCCCTGCCAAAACCAGGAAAGGTACATTTAATTGGCCTTTGTTTGTTTGGTTGGTTTTTAACTGAGGATAGCCTCAAAACATGACAATTTGAAGGAAATATTTTTCATCTGTAATCAAGGTTGATAATAGTTTAGAGGATTGGATAAGATTTTGTAAGTCTGTGGGCTCTTCTAGGTACCAGACAGCAAACAAAAAAGCTAGATATGTTATGATAAGTACGGACAACATGGATTATTAGAAGAAAGGAAACCTATTAAAATGTGTGGGCCTGTGCGCTGTCATGTCATTAGATGAAGTTGTTATCATTATCCAATCCTGTCAACATTGCCAGGTCTTGTTTCTGTCCTTAGAAACATACTTCATCTTATGATAAAAACAGACCTTCTCGAACAGCCAACACTGTTTCCCTGAGCTGTACCCTACAGTTAAATCCATGATTGGTCACTTATAGGATGACACTGTAATAGACCTTGATCTGTGAAGGAAAACCATTCTTGTAGTCTTAGTTACTACCTCAACTCACTTTACAGCTGATGTAGAAAAAATGCTGCTATGAGAGTAATCTGACCTACTGTGAACACTGAGTGGGATGAAACGTGCCTTAAAGGTGCTATTTACTTTCTGCAGGCTACAAGAGTCTTCACAACTGGTCAACATGCAGACTTGTTTTACTGAGATGCCCTTCTGAAAGAGTGGTCCCAGGGATGCTGGTAGGCATAGCTTCAGTGAGCAAGAGCTTTGTGTTGAGGACTGTCAATTTATCTTATTTACCAAGCAGAGTTTTGAATTTAAATTAATTAACAAGTGATCTTCACCGGCAAGTCCTGACAATGCAAGTGTATCTCTATATGAGCAGGAACACCATCATATTTTGTCAATTTTCCTAGTGTACATTGCAAATTTGTCAACATTATCCTTTTGAACAGATATTTTTTTTGCTGTAGAAGTGGCTGCAAAACATGACCTGGCAGACAACCCCAGAACTATGGCTGAAGTGAAAGAAAATGAAACTGGAATACAAAGGCTGCTGTATTTTTACAAATCCTGATTGTATTCATGCAAGACTTCTGAAAGTATTTCTATAGCGGGTGTCATTCGCTCATGTTAGAGCCAGAAGGAAGCAAAGAGGGAACAATGAAGTCTGCTAGGTAAACAGTGGACTCCAGAAAACAGAATATCTTTTCTTAGGTTGCTGCATGTGGAGAAACTTGGTGGCTGTTGGAGTCAGTGCTGTCACAGCTGATGGCAGTAGAATGTCACCACTTGGAAGTGTTCTGATGCTCTCTGCAATCTTGTACCACCTGTGTCAACAGGTAAAAATAACCATTGTATAAACCCTAGACTTCATAAAAATATCATTCATTTGTTTGTGAGTGATATCAAAGGCCAGTTTCAGGAAGGATGGTAGGCACTGAAGTTGAGGATGGAATTAGAATATTTTGGCATTTAGAAGATATAAACAAAAATGTACCTGAGAAAAAAGTAAAATTATTTCTAAAGTTGGTTAGTGGAAAAGTACCACTTTTTTTTTTTTTTTTTTTTTTTCTTTTTTTTTTTTTTTTTTTGTCTATATCAATTATGTTGTGGCTAAAAGTCAATTTAATAGTAATTATAGGTAAAATAATGGAGTTATTTTAGTTAAATTCAGAATCTTGTGTGAACTTTCTCCTACGTTATTGGAGCCTTAATGTATGAAATTACATTTTACTGTGTACTGTGTTCATTACATGTAAAGCTTCATTTTAGTGATGAATGACTTATACAAATTTGCAAAATAGGGTACTGAATATGAGGAAGACTTAGTTAAAAGAATATTATTTTAATTTTTTCTCAGAATTTTAAATTTTTTTTTTTCATTTTTGTTTGTCATTTAGTTATGAACAAAATAAATATTCTGAATTCTGGAAAAGAATCAGTTCACAAATCAGGATGTAGGCAAGACAAAGACATCTAATGTTTTCTTCACCTTTGACACTCGTGATGGGGCCTGGGATCCCAGAAGCCCTGTGCTGGGAGACTGTAGGTCTCAGGGAGGATGATACACTCACAGCCAACACGGAATATGTTTGAGACTTGCTACTGTATTTGGATGTACACAGACCTCTGGAGCTCAAAGGGATTGCTCCCAGGCTACTGAAAGAGATGACAGATGCCACCATGGACCTGTCTCCATTATTTTTCAACAGTCTGGTAGTCTGGAGAGATCTCTGTAGATGGTAAATTAACATGTGTTGTCACAGCTTTCAAGAAGGGAAGAAGGAATCCCTTGTTAATTACAGGCCTATCAGTCCCACTTCAGTATCTAATAAAATTATGGAGAAGATTGCTCTGGAAATTACTGAAGAGTACTTGAGAGACAATTCTGTCCCTGATCATAGCCATGATGAGTTCACAAGGGGAAAATCTTTCTTAAGTAGCTTGATTTCCTTTTAAGACAAGGCCAGCCATCTCGCGGACCAAAATATTTTAGTAGATGTGGGGTTTTTGCGAATTTCAGGAGGTTTTAATATTGTCTTTCACAGTGATCTTCTGGAAAAAATGTTCAGAAAACAGCTAGTCCATAATACATTGGGTGACAACAGCCCTGTCAGTCTATCCTTGGTTCTTGGAAAAATTATGAAGATCGTGGTGGGTACTACTGAGAGAACAACGCAAGAATCAGGCACAGTCAACTCAGGTTCACCAGGGGTACATTTTGTTTAACTATTTCGACATCCTTCTACATCAAGGTCACCTGCCACATGGATTAAGAGGGTGGTTGTAGTTTTTCTGGCTTTTGGGAAGGCTTTTGAGGCTGCCTCTCACAGCATCCTTCTGGATAAACTGTCTGACTGTGAAATTACAAGGTCTGCCATTAGCTGGATGAAGAACTGATGGAAAGAAAGTGTTGGAGTGAATGAGACCACATGTGGTTGCTGACCTGTTGTAAGTGGTGCTCCTCAAGGCTTAATCCTAGGACTGGTTCTGTTCAATACTTTAATCAATGATGAGGATGCAGGAGCTGAGCACCCCAGTGGCAATTATAATGATGATAAAAATCTGGAATGTGCTGTTGACTCTCTTGAGGTATGAGAGGCCTAGCAGAGAAATGGCGATAGATTGTAGCATTGGCAATCATCAGTGGCATGAAGTTTAATAAATCTAAGTGCCAGATTTTGCACCTGGGATGGGATGACCCTGGTGGTGTGTATATGATAGAGAACAAGCTGATGGAGAGCAGCACTACAGGAAGGGACCTGGGGGTCCTGGTCAATGGCAAGTTGGACATGAGCCAGCAGTGCCCTGGCATCCAGGAGGGCTTCTGTGTCCTGGGGGGCATCAGGCACAGCATCACAGCTGGGCAAGGGAGGGGATTGTCCTGCTCTGCTCTGCACTGGGGCAGCCTCACCTTGAGTGCTGGGGCAGGTTTAGATGACACAATACAAGAAAGATATTAAGCTCTTAGAGAGTATCCAAAGGAGGGCTGTGAGGATGGTGAAGGACCTTGAGGTGAAGCTGTGTGATGAGTGGCTGAGGTCACTTGCTCTGTTCAGCCTGGAGAAGAGGACATTGAGGGGAGACATCACTGCAGTTACAACTTCCTCATGAGAGGAAGAGGAGGGGCAGACACTGATATCTTCTCTGTGATGGCCAGTGACAGGATCCAAGGGAATGGCATGAAGCTGGGTTGGGGAGGTTTAGGTTGGATGTCAGGAAAAAGCTTTTCACCCAGGAGTGGCTGGGCACTGGAACAGTTTGGACAATGCTCTTGGGCATATTCTCAGGTGTGATTCTTGAGGTATCCTGCGTAGAGGCAGGAGTTGCATTCAAAGATCCTGATGGATCCCTTCCCACTTAACATATTCTGTGGTTATGTGATTCTGTACTTAGGACAGAGTAAGTTGGACATAAGTATGAACTGGGAGAGGAGAGGCTGGAGATCAGCCCTGCAGAACAGGATCTGGCATTGCTGGTTGGCAGCAGGCTCACTGTGAGCCAGCAGTGTGCCCAGGCAGCTGAGAGGGCAAACAGCATCCTGGGGGCGTCAAACACAGCACAGCCAGACAGTCAAAAGAGGTGGTGATCCTGCTGTATGTGGCATTGGTGCCACCTCACCTTGTGAGCTGTGTGCAGTACTGGACCCCATCATCCAAAAGGATGTAATAAATGCATCCAAAGGGGTGTAACAAGGAAGTATGCCCTGTATGTCCTCTTATTCAAATATGCCAACTATGTCCTGCAGTGCCTCACATGCCACAAAGCAATGGGACATGATGAAACTGAGTGAAGATGCTTCAGAGGTAGTTCAGATTTGAGAGCAGGAAAGGGTTCATTGAAATGGTGGTTCATCACAGAAGGGCTCCACAGGGAAAATGGTCACGGCACCAATGCTGTCAGATTTCAGAGGTCATCTGGATGATTCTCATAGTCTTGTGATTTAGGTAGTCTGGTAGGATCAGTCATTTGGACTTGATAGTCCTTGTGGATGGGGCCGTTCAATCTGAGAGAATCTATGGTGATATAGTTATATGTGATGCTAAAACAGCAGAGGAGAGGAATATATTTTCCTTATTTTCATTCAATTCCCATGTCCTGATTTCCTTTTCAAGAAATGCCAAATTAAGTGTTTCTTGGAGATTGCAGCAAAGCTGAAGAAAATGCTATCAAGACAGCATTTCCCTCTTTTTCTTCATGCAAGAAAGATTTGCTCCATTAGGTCCTCAGCCAGCACAAAATCTTATAAATCACCTGTAGCCTAACTGAAGAATAGCGATACTAGTTTGTTGTTGTTGTTTGCCATTATACTCAGGGCATTTTCTTCTTGAAATATCATAATTCAAAGGTTCTAGCTATGTTTTTAAAACCCAAACTAGAGAAATTTGCTGATTGTGAAATGATGGAACTTGGAATTCAATGTACTAGTTTACCAAGCAAGAACTAGCAGCAAATTGGACAGAAAAGAAGGCAAGAAAAGGATTTTGGACAGGAGCTATCACCTCACTGCTTTGCTTTGGCATTGGACAATCCTGACTTAGTGTGGAGGACATAGGATACTATGAGAGAGGGAAAAAACGGGAGAGAAATATTGTCATACATTACTAATTATACAAATAAATGATGTTGCATTTGGAGAAAAGTCAAGCTAAGTTAAGCACTGACATTTGATAAACATTTTAAAATTCACTTTTTTTTTTTGCATTTACCAGCCACTGGCATAGAAAAGCAAACCTCAGACAGTTGTTTTGCTATTCACGTAAACCAAAACCAAATTAAACTGAGGGGTGCAGCATGGTTGGATTCATTTGAGTGACAAGCAGCTCTTTCATAAATATGAAATGATGTTTTGAAGATGAACATTCTATTAAAAGAGAACATTGACTACAGGGAACTACAGCATTTACATGTCGTTTTCTCACTGATATTTCCTGCTGCTCATAGTTGGCAAAATGCTCTGTGGAGGTCCTGCTGTGAATCAAGAAACTCTAGAAACAGTGGTAGCTGGAAATGGGGATAAGCATCATTAGTTAAGATACTTCATTCTTTAACCACTACTCTCTGTAATATTTAATTCTTCTTTTATCCCCAGCTGTAGCTCTGGATAGTGTACAGGAATTCAAGGTGGGGATTGTCATAAGTACTCCACTGGGGCAGAGGAGGGACCCAAAACATGGACCCAAGGACAGAGAAAGGTGGCTTGTGTGGCCATGGAGGAAATGAGAAGCTTGTTTTGATACAGGCAGATTGCATCCAAGCAAGAGAGGGCATTAAGATAGTCGAGGGAGGGATGTACCATGAGTTTGTTTCTAGGCACACCAAAAGAAAATCTGTTACAGAGAAACAGTTCTGTTCAGTTCTATGGAGATGAAGTCAGCTTTTATTTTCGTTGCTTTTGTTTGTTTGTTTGTCATGGTGTTTAGTTTGTTTTGGGTTAGTTCTTTTGTTTGTTTATTTGGAGTTTTTGTTAGTTGAGTTTGTTTTGCTTTGTTTTGTTTTATTTGGGGTTTTTTGTTTGATTGGAGGTTTGATTTCTTGATTATTTTTTTGTTAACTGCAAAAGCTGTGCAGCGTGATCATTTTTATTTTCCTGTTATTAAAACAGACCACATTTTTTTAGAACAGATGCAGAAGAGGGGCTGGAAAAGCTCAGGCAATTGAAAGTGTTGGGCTGGATACTTCATTACAACCTTACCACACTGTTGTGGTAATAGCTGCCTAAATCTAGGACCCTTCCTCTGCAAATCATCTCTGGGTCTCAGCAGATACAATTTTGCATATCAATTGACTGGCTTGTCCCTCTCTATGTTGAGTTATAACTACTGAGCTATACTATTACCTTCTGTGTTTCTCTTTGCATGGTAGGCCAAATTCTTCTCTTCAAATATGTAAATTTAGGAAGATCACATGAAAATCACCAGTAGGTATAGTCCTCTCCAATGTTGGCTGAGCTCAGGACCATTGTCAGATGTTTGCACTTGTGTTTTTATCCCCTAGCCCACACTCCTGCATCAACAATCAGTATGCTGAGCAACAGCAGGCCAAGTTCATCTGCTCCAAGCAGAGCTACTCCAGGGAGGGCTCTGACAGCTTTCAAGTCAAGCAATCCATCAGTTTGATTTTCTGTTTTTGAAGAACCTTTCCTCACATATTGCATTGGTGAGTGAGGAGTTACAGCTACTTTCTACAAATCATTTGGACGATTTACTTGGGAGGGTAGGGGAAGCTTGACAGCTGTGACAAAATGCTTCTGTGTAAAAAATGCGTGGAGGCTCCAGGACATAGCTGAAATCATCCTTCCAAATGATCAGTGGTTGTCAGCAACCTTAACCTCTTCTCCTAATCCTCTTCTTTTTGAAAAATTTGAGAGAGAGAGAACAAAAAAAAAAAAAGAAGCCAAAAAGCTGACCTCTGCAGTGGCAAAGCCTCACCCTTCTCCTCCAAAGTCAGTGAGTAACCAATGATCTGCATAACATAATGCAACTGAAAACCACTCCCATCTAGAGGAATTATTTCTGAGAATGGATCTGCACATTTGCTGAAGCTAGGTCATGGTTACTTCGGGGATTTTTATCTGAGTCAAATAAATTCTCACTAACAATCTGAATGATTCTCTGGCATTCTGAAGTAAAATTTTAAAGCTAGCAAAACAACTTACCTCATCACAGTTTGAGGGATATGCCAGGTGTCTGATTGCTGTCATTTCACATGAGGTAACTTATTAAAGGGCAATTCACAAGAAACTTCTCTTGAACAAATATTCAAGCAAGTCCCAGTAATCTCTCAATACTGGTTGGATAATTTCTGTTCCTTGAAATGCACTTTTAGTATAAAATAGTCGAAGTGCTAACAGTTTATATAGACATACTAAGAATCTAGTATTTCTAAAAAGAAAAAACTTAATTTCTTTTGGCTTTGATTTTTTTTTTCTATGGGTGTCTCAGATGGTTGAAGATGGTTGAGACCATCCTGGAAAACTGGATGAAAAAAGTCACAGTGTAATATGTTTTCTCCAATTATAATTTTCAAAATATTTCCAATATTCATAAGATGACTTGTGTTTGAGAAAACTCTACTGAAATCCTGTCAAGGATTCTGTAGGAAGCTATATCTCATTAAATACCCTGGGAATTTCCCTATTTTTTTGCCAGCTGCTAATTTGACCCTCCTTCTTGGCCTGTTGGATAAATGATAGAAAATGTGATCAGGGTGTCCTGTCTCCTTAACAGCCCACGTCCCTGAACCTGAAGAGTTTAAAGAAGTAAAGGTTTTCTGGGGTTTGTGTAGTTTGGGTTTTTTTCAATATTTGGATGTATTTCATGCAAGGATTTCTGTAATGCTAACATTAGTCCATTTGGTATGAGAATGAGACCTCAGGATGGGCTTTGCTACTGTCTGATGTGCATTCAGGTATTGATGCAAAAAATGCTGTCACTTATTTAAGTGCCAAGAGTAGAAATACAAGCTCAGGTACTCTTAGAGTTATAGGAATTGCAACTGTAAAATCACAGTTAAAGATGTTCTGATTTGGAGTTACAGACATCTATTTTGTTCAGATTTCTTTTAAGAAGTGCATGTAAAAGGAAGATATTTGAACTGGTATTACACAGAAGGAGACACTAATTAACTAAGGATAATTCTGCATTTCCCAAGTGTGTTAGTGAAATGCTTTTTCATTGTTGGAAAGCATACAGATTTTCAGAAGAAAACAGAAAATAATCCAACATTTTTACATCTTTTATCTCTTCTTTCAAACCAGGCCATTTCTGCCATGGGAAATCAGGCATTTTTTTGGTTATAATTTTCTGCAAGCTAAGCACATGTGTACATAAAAGTGCAAAAGGTGTTCTCACATATTTTGCTGATATTTGTGTATTTGATACCCAAAGAGACAAGAATGCCCTTTCATCTGACAAATATTTTTTTTTAAATCCCCTGTTAACACATATATGTTGACATCAATGTTCCCTTTGTTGAAGGAATGAGCAATACAAAGGTAGCAGGCTTTAGAAAGAACAAGTCAATTTGTTTGAGATTCATGTTTTCTAACTGAGTACAGAAGTAACTGGAATTGCACATCTATGTTGCATAAATTTCACAGCATCCTACTCATAGCTGGTTATATTCTTGCTTCAGAGGAACATTATGACACTGTGTTACTGTTCCAGTTTGGCTCAGAGGAAACAGAAAACATTGTCTGGGTTTTTTTCCTGAATCGTATGGAGACCCCTGAGCCTGTCAGGGAAACTTCTAGGCCAATGCCTTGGAAGAATCTACTACAGGCTTTGAGAAAGCCTCATAGCTTAGAGTGAGCAAAAAGGCTTCCCCCCAGAGTGTCCTGCAGCTCCATGTTAATCTACCTCCCTTTTGCTTTGCCCATTGGTCCGTGGGCCTTGCCCACCCTATTGCTCAGATATGACCCCAGTTTGGGGAGGTTTCTCCTTTACCTGTTTTCTCATTGGTTATGGTTTCCCTGATGGTCTGCCCCCACATCCTCTTTTCTTGGTTTGGAAACACATGTATCTGTAAGGGAAAACTGGACCTTCCCTTGGAATGGAGAATGTAAAACCCCCACCCTCCAGATTATTATAATTTTGCAATTAGGTGCTTTCAGGCAAAAATATGGGAATAGGAATAACAGTTCTTTACTAGGAATACTAAAAATGCAAATGCAGTAATAAAAAAACCCCAAAACCAACCAAACAAAAAACCCACCCCACAAAAAACCCCACAAGCAAGTAAACAAACAAAAGTCCTAGAAACCCCTGACAGAGTCAGAAATACAACCTGTCAGCCAGGGTGTTGGAAGCAGTCTAAATAAGACCTCCTGGAGTGACAGACGTGGTTCTGTTGGGGTAGAGATGATGACAGATGCAGTTCTGTTGGAGTAGAGATGATCTTGTAAACAGGTTCAGTGGTGGTGAAATGAGTCCTGTCTTCCTCTGAGAATGCAGTGGAAAAGTGGATGCTTGGTGTTCCTACATCTCAGTTTTTATCTGGGTAGGAACGGCTGGCTCCCCCCACACTGGGTAGAGCATCTCACAATAAGATGGTGTAATGTGTCTGTCACTGGTGAGCCTTAATGGCCCATTAACAGAAGATATTCCCTGGAGGGTGGACAGTGGGAAAGAGATAAGAAACACTGCCCCACCTGGTTTTAACAGCTGGCTCATTATCAGAAGGCATCCGCCCCCCTACCCCCCATAGTTACAAGAGAGAAAGGAAAAAAAAAACCATCTCCCCAACTGGTTTCAACAGATGAAATAGAATAAAATTTTTTTTTTGTTACATAACCCAAGGACATATCATTGCCCTTTGCCCTGCCCTTGTACCACCCCTGTGTTCAGACTATTGGCTGTACTTAACCCTGTACTTAACCCTGGACATTCCTTTTATTTGGGTCTTTCTGTCCCTGAAAGCTTTGGTGTGAATCTGCAAAATAAACCCCTCTGGAACTTATAGAGGAGGCCCTTCCTGCCTTTCTTTGAGCTATCCGTGGTGTGTGTGTGTGGACTGGAGTGCCTTGCCTGTGTGCCAAACCGAAGAGAAGAGAGGCTTTTCAGGGAGAGGCAGCAGCAACCACTGTCCATCTCCACGCTGCTACAGACCTGTCACAAGATCTACCCTGACAGATTCAAAAAAGAAGTCACAGACTAAAATGAATGGCACCACAGAAGACAAGACAGTCGCTACATAAGTCCATCAGAATTTTCCATTTGTGTATTTTTTTCTGCTCTTTTCTCCTACCTGTTTGCAACTACCCTGCCACTGTGTTGGTCATATCTGCAGAGTGACATGTCCCAGGCACTTCAAAAACCTTATCCAACTGCTTTAGTGCCCGGATGAAAGACAATTATGATTCCACTTTTGCTAGACATCAGAGGTACTTTCAGGGGAGGGCTGAAGCGTGACAGCTTGTCAGAAGTACAGGGAGAGGGGAGCCATGGCCCACAACAAGAGGAGCACCCCGGTGTGTATAGCCAGCAGGCGGATCCTGGTTATATTCCCTTTTGCTGGAATAAAAGCTTTCTTACTACTGCTCTAGCAAATTCTATATATTTCATGACATTCACTGCAACAGAAAAAAAATCAGTAGTCAGGCTGCCACTAAGAGGTTTAAAATGGTATGTGTTTACTAATCTGAATGTCTTAATTTTTTTTTTGATTCTGAGGTTAAGGAAGTCTATCTGATAAAAAGTGCTGCAACAATACAACTAGTAGAACAAAAAGGGATCCCTTTGAAAGAAAGCTGCATACAAAACCAGTAGGAATATGGAGACAAGCACACAGGGGCCTTATTTGCTGAGCTGGTCCATACAAGAAAATGTTGCATTTTTGATGTTCGTCATCAAAGGTGTAATTTATAAGTGTGAAGGGGCATTTTCTATATATTCCTCTGTGTGTGTTGTGAATGGGAGGCTGGCTTTTACATAGCTGAAAGTTTTACCCAGATTTACATGATCACTGCCTAACAAGCAAATTTTTCACTATGCCTGAGGACTCAAACTCAGATTTTCTTCATAAAATATGTCCATAAATGTTCAAGTACTTCCCTTAGTACTTTTCTTTGGATCAGCCTGCCTCTTCTTCAGGGCCCTTGCTGGTGAGTGTAGTTCAAGCATAGGATGTCATGGACTTTCTAGGTGACTAAAAAAGGGGCAACTGCACAGTGATCCTGAAAGAGGCCTAGGTTGGAGATTGCTTTGGGATCCAATTGATATAACTTAATGTTTCCAGAAGACTACTGATAATCTGAGTGTGCAAAGAAATATTAGGAATGATAGTTCCTGTTGTCTAACACATTGAAGACAGTATTGGTGAAGCAAAGCTGCACATTCTGCCTTTACAGCACCACTCAAAAACTTCAAATTTTCCTCTGGGGAGAGACAGAGAAAAACAGTTTCATAAGTCTTAGGAAAAAACTATGAATGGAAGAAAAAAAGATGCTAAAGTGCAAAGTTCTTCTGTGCTTCTGCTTGGTTTGCTGCAGAGAAAATATAAATGTATGGAAGGTAACGAGCAAAAAACACAGTGCTGAAATGAATTTCTGTTTTCTCAAAAGTCTGGAAGCAATAGTTGATTTACAGGATACAAATTGTTTCTTACATGTTTACCTGAAGCTAAAGAGAATGGTAGTCCATCATCATGGGCTATGACCACTTTTATCCACAACTTTAATAACTGTGCTCTGGTGGGATATGTAAATGTTGGAGTGAGTTAGTTATAACAAGTTACCTAAAAATAGTATTGCAAAAGTCTGAATTTGTGAATTAGCTTTTGTGGCAAATTGGAAACTTTTCATTCCTAGAAAATATGTCATTCCTATATTTTTCTCCCTTACAATTTAACAACCACTCTTCAGACATGAACTTCACTGTTAATATAAGGAAGGCACCTGTTTGAAAATCCAATTGTAGCAGATTTTCTGTGCTGTGTCTTTGAACTAGGAGCAGACCATTTCTCACATGAGTTAGTCTTTCAAAAAACACTTCCTTGTCATTCTGGAAATCATTATCACAATCTTAATGAGTCTATTTCTTAGTTTCTTCTAAAAAGAAACAATGACTTGGGCCTGACATCTGGTCACACATTTTACTTGATTTGATCTCTGTAGGATTAACATTTGGCATTTGGCAGCAGAAAATCTTTCTGGCATAGATAACTCTTCTATAGAAGGTGAGACCCAGAAGAAGGATGCTGACTCGGGAGACTGATGTTTCTTTTTCAGATATCAGCTGTTAAGAGTTTTTTCTGTGTTTTTTATAAAGTAAATCAAATCCACAGTAGAAACTTAGTCAAAGCCAGGGATCAGAGCATCTGAGGCATGCCTGGGATTCCAACATGTATCTTTTAGTCAAGTGCTTATTTTCCTGAATATTTCCCCTGCCTCAGCCCTCCAATGAATAGGAATTTTGAGTTACATTTTCATGTATGTACTTGAAATGAAATTGTACAAGCTCTCTGTTGCTGAATTAAACAGTTGTTTAAAGCTGTTCCACTTGACTGATTTCAGGAGGTTCTTTAGTGCTACCCATTATAATTTTAACTTTAATGTCTCTGTACCTTGACATCTCACCTTTAGAATGGAGATAATGCTCTGCATGAAAAAATGAATAGAAAAATATCAGCTTATATAACTGTTACAAATTGTATAAATAATTCTGTCCCTGATACTGGATATATTTTTAAAATGACAACTAGATTCTGTATTAATTTTTTATTATATCACAGAGACTTTGTGAGTAATTTTTGCACACCTATATTCAATTTTTATCGAACCATCTGTATTGAGTCTGACTGAGGTAAAGTTCACAGCCTTTACAGCACTCTGCTTTACACTGGTAGCTGAACAGACCAGTCTTTTGGCTACTGCTGAGCAGTGCTGTCCCTCTGACATTCCTTCCCCCACCAAAAGGGCTGGGAGTGTGCAAGGGCTGGGAGGGCACACAGCCGGGCCAGCTGAGCTAAATTAGCCAACGGGATATTCCACACCACATGACGTCAGCTCAGATATATAAGCTAAGGGAGAGAGGAGGAAAAGGGGCCATTTGTGAGTTTTCAATGCTTGCCCTCTGGAGGAACCATTATGGTGCTGAAGCCCTGCTTCCCGGAATTGTCCACACATCGCCGCTGATGGGAAGTAGAGACTGACCTTTTTCCTCTTTAGCTCTTGCCCACGCAGATCTCAGCGTGTTTCTTTCATTTTGCTATAATAAAACTGCCTTATCTCACCCTGATGATCATTCTCCATCTTATTCTGTCCCCTGTCCCACTGGGAAAGAGAGTGACAGATTGAATGAGTGGGCACCTGGCACTCAGCCTGGGTCAACCCGCAACCATCACACATCCGTTTTTACTAAATTCTTTCCTTTTTACTCTAAAGGACATGAAAATATTTATTGTACCTTTTTCATCCTGCAGCCTTGATTTTCTTAGTTTTCCTGAACTTTCCATGATCTTTAGACCTTTTGTAGGCTTTTAACATATCCTTGTTCTGAAATCTACCTTTCTTCCATCCTCTCCAGATTTTCAATTATTTTAAGCAACAGGCACTTCTATATATTTACAGGAAACTGATGACTGGTGTTCTTCTTTCCACTTGGGCCATTTTACTACAATTTCAGTGATACAGCTATTACTGTGTATTGTGGGAGTTGATACTCATTTCTTTTATAAATGTTTTTGTATGTCTTTCCTAGCTGCATGTATAAAATATACCAACATAAATGTGAATGTCATATGCAAGAACTTAACTCACTCTAAATTTACAAAGATATATTTCCTTTGAAGTTTCTTATATCCTTTTAACATAAAAATATGAAGTGAAACCTTAAAAAGAAAACTGAGATTCTTTAAATCACTTCTGATGTTTGTTTCACAAGTAAACATTTCTTTAAAATTTATGCCTCTTTTCATTTTCCATTTCTAGCACATTTGTAACCAATACTTTTTCATTTTTTATGATTTCCCAGCGCGTGACAGAAATAATCAGTGCTGAACCAGCCTTCAACATTTAATTGGAAGAAACATTTATTGTTTCATTTTTAAGAGTTCACAAACCTCAAGACTTATTTTATCAGCTTATGCAGGTTTGCTACATGAATGCATCTTCCAAAATACAAATATGCACATTTATTAAACCTTTATTTAGTTCCAAAGGAAGACTTACATTGATAACTATTCATTTCAGATATGTGTGTAAATAGTAAAAAAACCTTTTTTGTACTTTATGTTTTTAGTGTTTCCTATAAACTTCAATGCATCGCATTTCTCTAAAATTATTGTATCTCTGCATCTAGTACTGTAATCACATGCAGAGCTGGCAAAACTCCAGCCAAAGAAACTACAGATCTTGTCCTTCCTTAAGGAAGAGTCTCTAAAATTTAATGGCAACATAATTTAGCTCCCTTGGAAGGCACAGTTGCAAGTAATTAGAAAATAACCAAGATTTTGTTATTTGCTCTGCTTTGCTTTGTTGATGACATTTCGTTAGAGGTTGGGAAACAAGAACTCTTAACCTAAAACGTAATTTTCATTTGTGAAACATTACTTTTTTTCCTAACTGCAGTTAAAGTTAATATTTGTAGTTTCCTGGAGCATTCAATAATTCACGACTGTTGCAGAGCCAGCAAAAGGAATAAACTGAGTTTCCTCTATAGATCTTGACAGATAGACCTGTCCTTTCAAGATGAAACCGATAGATATGCCTTTACAAATACAAGTCCAGTACTGAACTTCAAAGAATTGCAGAGGTTGTAGCAGTTGCTGTCACATGTAACTCCCCCATTTTATTCAGTTTTGCATGGGTATGCAACAAAGCGTAATGTGTACTTGTAATTAAAAAAAAAATAGTGCTTTTTTTGGTTAAATTGAAACCATTCTTAGAACTGTGAAAGATAAATGATGACTATCCTTGGTGAGGACTGAATAATCTCAGTAATCCTCATCAATTTGCATGATGGGACATTTTCTTCAAAAAACCCAAAAGACACATTTAAAACATTTATTTTTAATAGCTCTAGATCCAGATTCATCTTAGGATATATTAATATGAGTGTTACAAATGTAACATGGAATTTTCTAAAACTGGAAAAATAAGAACTGAATAAAACTTAGGTGTCACATCTGGAAATGTTGAGTCCTCTGTTGGCTTGCTTTTGAGGTAGGTGAGAAGGATTAAAATTCTAGCTCCAGGGGTCTTCTGCCTCAGGTATGATATATATTATTCTCTCATATGTCAGGTGTAGACCCAGTAGCATATGTATTTATCCACCCCTCCAAACTATGACATTTGATTAATTAATTATAGCCATTTTTACTCACTGATTCTCACAGAATAGCATACTACTGTTGTTTTTCTGAAATACCATATTTCTAAATTACTGAAGAGCTGTTAAGAACAGATTGCTCTTATGTTATGTTTTGCAAATTCGTTTTAAAGCAAAGTCTGGAGATTAACTGACAGGTTCACTTTAAAGGAACCTCTATTTTACACTATATCTGGAGGGAACATTATTTGATTTTCAGTGCACACAGACCTTTTTCTGTTCCAAGAGGAGTGTGTTTTTATGCCTTCAGCTGTGTAATAGTGAAGAAGCCTGCTATAAGGTTGAAACCACAGGTCTGTTTTCATAAGGTCTTAGCAAGTGGCTGAATTTTACAATTTAGGCTCTATCCACCCTCAAGTTTGAAGCACTGAGCTGATGATGAATCCTGTGTGTCTGTGAGCATGCTTCTGTGATTATGAAGTTGTCTGTTTTTCACTACAGATAAATGTAGACAGATTGCTTATTTTTCATTCTGCTCTTCTCAAGTGTTCTTTCACATTGTCCTTTTACATTGTCCTTTTGCTTTGTTAACTAAATACTCTGAAGGAGCAAACAGAAACTACTTCCTAACAGTTCTTCCATGGTGTGAATAGTCCTATAAATAAAAAAAGTTAATTGCCAAATCTGGCTAGATTCTCCTTAAGTATACCTAGAAATCTCATTAGGACATTCTTCAGATATCTTCTTTAGGAATTAGAGGGGATAAGAATAACTGAATTTAACACTGAAGACAGTTCAAGGGAGTACTTAGTCTTGACATCTAGGTGGATATTTTGCTCAAGCCTTCCAACTTCCTAATTTTCTTCTTTCCTCTTACTACCTGAGTAAATCAAAAACAGAAGCTATCCCAAAACAGATTTAAAAATGAATAAATAAAAAATTTAAATCTCTGTAGTGGTAAAAGCAGATTGTTCCTTGGACATTCTCTGTCCTTTGTTTATGGCCAAAGCATTGGTCTGAGATTTTGAAGAAACTGATATATTAGTCCCAGATCTCTCCTATCACCTTACAAAAATCCTCAGGCCTCCCCTTTCCTTTTCTGTGAAACTATAATCTTGCTTTAGACTTGGTGTTAAAGCATTATCATTTGGTTTGCCTGATTTGATTATCTTCAAGGCATGAACTCTCTCCTACTCTGTGTGGTGGTAAAAGCATAGAAACACTCTTATATGGCTGAGCTCCCTGGCCCTGCAATAAGAAAAAATGTACTGTATACTGCAGCATCACATTTGAATTTTGCCTGCAGACACAGATATGCAGATAAGGCAAGGAAGACTAATTTTTACAATTTATTCAGAGCTGGAAGATCAAAAATTGAGAACAATGACTCATCTTCAGTAGTCAGGGAGTCAGAATTTAAACATATTGTAACATTGGCAATGGCAAGGAGGTATCTAGAGAGGTTTCCAGCACATCAGTGTGGGTGTATCATGCCCCTTGATTTCGAAGACATATGGGTTTTTATCCAGTGAAAATCCCACACCATGCCTACCTGTACATCGTCAAGCACTTTTGAAAATGTGGCATTAAAATGCTCTTATATATCAGTGAGGTGTCAGGGTACACTGCTGACAGTACAAGCTCTTCTAATACCATAAATCAAGATTTGAGACAAGTCTTAAACACTGTTGTAAAACTTGTTCTCAGTGTAGTAAAGTCCTTGACAATGGGTTAAACAGGACTTTTGAATGATCTGTGGAAATATTTTGAATACTGTGTGAAAAGCAGGACAACTGCTTAGGAAGATTGTTGACATTCATAAATATATTCCTCCTGTGAGTTCATTTTTTTAAACTGCTATTATAAAATTCATGACTATAAACAATAAGTCCATTTAAGGTGTTCGTCAGTGTTCTTATAGAACAAGAGTGTTTAGCAATCAAGGTAGTAATTTAGTAATTATTAATTTAGAAAATCCAGTAATTTGATAATAAAATTCTGCATCAAGGTCACACAGAATAATTAAGAAAATTATTTTACAGCCTGTAGGCAAGAGAAAAATATCCATCAGAATAAAAAAATTATGCTAGCTGAAGTTCAAGTACAGGAGAAAAGGAAGCATAATCATTTTAAGCAAAGAAAGCAGGAAGCACTGAAGCTCTAATTTTTGCAGTTAAACTTTTCTCTTGGAATACCTGTTAATAAATTGATAGTTGTGAAATTTTTGGTATACCATAGGAATATGAAATAAATATAACACTAGTGGATGGAAATAGTCTTGTAAAATGAAGTTAATTGATTACATGATATTATGTAAAAAAATACATTTCTAGGCAACCTCTTGTACAATTCAATGAATACTCTAGCCTGAGTAGATAATCTTTAAAGCTAAGAGGCTTTTTCAAAGATTTCTTACAGTAGCGAAGTCTACTTTTTTTTCTAGTGAAAATTCATCACTGAACTTTCAAGGAGCTTTAGATCTCAAAACAACATATCAAAATTCTGTATATGGAGATGATGATTGTTCACTGATCAGTCTGAATTATTTAAACTTTGGAATGTGTAAAACAGTCCTTCTATCCTTCTAGTCCTTCTTCTGACCTTACTTTTTTTCAGTTAAGCTTCAGATAGCATATAGCCCTCCTGTGCTGTGCACTCTACCTTTGCATTGGGATTATCTCTAATAAGAAATCCCCAGAATGAGCAGCTTTTCTCCCTAATTCAACATTACAGATGAAAATGTATAAAGAAGCCAGTGAGTGTGTTCTTTAAAAAAATGTAAGTTTTTCCATTAGGAGTTGGTTCTGTGGTGCAGCAGAATGGTCTCCACTGCAGATTATTCTCTAGTGTGATATTGATAACATAAAAGAAACAGAGAGTTTTTACTTTTTTTACTTATTGGATAAAATTTCATAGATGCTTTTGTCTAGCTTGGACTGTTTCTGCTTGGCCTTGAAAAGCTACCAATGTATCTACATATCTTTTTCTAGTAATGCAAAAGAAGAAGAAAGTCTCCTTATTAATAAAATGGGAGTGCTGAAAGTTCAAATGCAGTTCCTGTAAGTTCCTCAGTGGTTGAGAATGTCTAGGATCATAGATACCGATGCTATATCAACTTTCCTAGTGTGACAACCATGCTATAAAGGACATAAATGCATGTCAATTAGATATTTCAAAATCTCTAGATTTGGGAAGATGAAAAAATGTTTGTGAAGAAAAAAATCTGGAGAGGAGATTCGAGGAGAGGAGATTCGAGGAGAGGAGAGGAGAGGAGAGGAGAGGATGTGGGATTCTGTACCTGGCTGAACACAGGGATAAACTGGGAGAGGAGAGGCTGGAGATGAGCCCTGCAGAACAAGATCTGGGGTTGCTGGTCAGCAGCAGGCTCACTGTGAGCCAGCAGTGTGCCCAGGCAGAGAGAAGATCATCCTGCTATATTCAGCACTGGTGTAGCCTGAGCTGTGCTGGGCCGCTCCATTTGAGAGGGACCTGCTGGTGCCTTGGTTGTGTCCAGGGAGGCCAACAGAGCTGGTGAAAGGGCTGGCCAGCCAGTCCTGTAAGGAGTGGCTGAGGACCCTAGACTGGCCTCATTTGCAGAAATGGAGGATGAGGCTGACCTCACTGCTCTCTACAGGTTCCTGACGAAGGGGGGTGGAAAGGGAGATGCTCAGCTCTTTCCCCTGGGATCCAGTGACAGGACATGTAGAAATGGATCAAAGCTGCATCAGGGTGGTTTGCAATGGACATTACTGAAAGGGTGATCCAACACTGGAACAGACTATCTAGCAAGGTGGTTGAAGCCCTGTGTCTGTTGGTGCGTTCAGGAGATATTTGGACAATGCCCTTGCTAAATGCAATGCTAAATTTCATGCCACTGGTGACTGCCTAATGCTCCAATCTATCTTGATATCCTTGAAAGTCTCCTGGGAGAGTCAATACCTCCCAGTTTGGTGTCGTTAGCCAAACTGCATGTTCAGCCCCTGCATCAGCTCACTGATGAAAATATTGTGCAAACTGCCTCTAGAACAGAGGTGTGAAACATCATCTTATATTGCCAGTCCTTTCCATTAGCAGTGCATAGGTAGATCATCAGCCCTGTCTCATGATCTTGTGCACAGATGTGCTCTATTTTCACTTGGATCACCAGGAACACCCAATACAAAGCTTACTTTGGCTTTTTGCATTGTCTAGGAAAACAGGTTATCAGATTGCATTAGAATGACACAGGGAGATGATGCCTCATTTATAAAATTAACTGTTGCATAGACAATTAAACTGCATTTGAATTAATTTGAAGGTGGGGTAAGTGTACATAAGTTTATATCATCAGAGTGTTTTCTCATGTAATTGTGGTACAATTACTTGTAAACCCCCAGCTGGTCTATCATAGAACCAGAGTCTCAATATCATGGACTGAGAAATGTTGCTTCCATCTGCAAGACCAAAAAGCAGCTTTCCCCATAAAAAAAAAAAAAAAAAAAAAAAAAGCAACGGTGATGTTACCAGGGATCTTTGATTGTTCTGGAATTATATTTGTGAGCAGAAAGTGATTAGACTATTGGTTTGCCCTGGCCAGAGACTGCAGAGATGAAAAGTGTATATTAAACATAAGGTAAAGAGAACTCTAAACATCAGTTAGAGTGTCCCCATCTTTTCTTCCTTGTAAGTTATTGTTTTATGTGTGTGTGTGTCATTTGGGAATTAATTAATTAAACAGAATATCTCTTTTGCTCTTCACAGTGCTCAGGACCAGGTTGCCCTGTTATCGTAAGGAACCTTCCCAGCACCCGTCTCTTTGAAGAAACAGATCATACAGAGGATGGCAGCACTGATCTTTTTGAGATTGCTGGGGCTGTTCTCTTGTAGAATACACAGAAGGGGCCTGAAATTGTTTCTAACTAATCTTGAATTTGAATATAGTGAGTGACTGGGTCTACAATAGTAGGAAAGACAATCATATGCGGTGCAAGCTAAGCACTGCTGTATTGGGGTGTCTCTGAATAACTTAGATAATCCTGACACTCTCAAGTAATTTTTGAGGTTTCTGAGGTCTCTGTTTCAGTTCAAGAAGAAAATAAGATGAATGCTATATTAGAAAAATACACTAAAAATAATATAATATCGATCAATCAATCGGTATTTTTATTTGTTCATTTAAATTTAAAACAAAAAGGTAATATCTGTCTACAGAGTTCTTGAAGTAATGACAAGCAATATGATCAATAAATCTTTGCAGGGTTGAAATTACATTTTCAGCAGAAACACAGCTACCCTCTTCTCCTTTTGTCATGGCAAGAAACATTATACTGCTAAACTTACAGGCAGTTACCTGTACTAAAACACTGGAGCTCTAAGTAGAAGCTTACATTTTCTCTTCAATGCTTTAATCTTAGTGTTTACTTCTCTATGAAAATGGGTTTTTTGGGATGTTTATGGTTAGTTCTATTAGGCATTGGAGACTCTTATTTCCATGGTTGTTTATAAACAAACAATGAATAGAAGAATGAAAATACATTCAAAATATACCACAACAATCATGGTATATGTATGCTATTTTATGTCTCAGAAATATTTCAATAATGAGAACTGTACCAAAAAGGGAAAGTTATGTGCATTCATAAGAAATTGTAATAATTCTGTAAGGGGACTTGAATGAAGGCTTAATTGTTAATTGCATATCTGCTATCTTCAAACCTTTTCAATTTGTTAAATAAAAAAAGCCTTTCTCCTCACTAGCCTTGTTGCTCTCTTTCTTCTGACACTGCCTGCCTAGACATCTCAACACGTCAAGGATGCAGAAGAAGCACAATCTCTGTTTCAAAGATGGGAAAAATGAAGCACAGAGAGATTACGAAGACAGATGTTATACTGTTGGTACAACTCTACTCACTTAATGGAAAAACTAATTCCTAATTTGAGGTATTTCAAACGTGCATGATTAAAAGAGTTAAAATTTGCGGTTCTTGGGTTTTGGTTCTGAGTGCTTAAGATCTGTGAATGGATTGTGAACTGTTACACTCCAGAAATCCTAAGTGTTGTCTGCAGTTCAGGTTAAAGATGTTCATATTATCCCACAGGATGTTTGCAATTGCTAAAAGTGAAGAAGTACTACTCACTGTGCTTCCTTAGACCAGCTCTCACTTCTGGCTAACTCAGGAGGAAGTGAAAGTGGATGTGTGAGGATTACTTGTGGAAACAGCCCCCAGGATTTACAACACCCGACTCTCAGCCCTGAACTCCTTTCAAGCAAGCACTGGCCTGTGACTGTGCAGACACTTCTGGCCCCTTCCCCCCCCCCCCCCCCCCCCCCAAATCTTTCTTATATATGAGTCATCAGGGGTGGAAGAGGAAAAACCGTGAAAATGCAGGATGGTTGAATGAAAAGGATGAGGATTCTCATCTGTTGGGACCTGTTGGGACCCTGTTGTTCCTGTCCAAGACAGAGAAGCAATTTACCATGAAGGATTTTCTTATACAGAAGATGTCCTTGTCTGTGCAAGGAAACATTTTGAAGTTGATAATAACATTAATATTAATATTAACAGTAACAATCTCACCAGGGCTTTATTAAAAAAGAAAAAAGCTCTTGTCAGGTGAATTAAACATGTAAGCACTGAAGATCTATTGAGCAAAGGCAGGGATAAAAAAAAAATCCAAAATATTCAGAAAAGCTTCCTAGCATGCAGCTGTGTTACCATGACAACAGGAATTTAAAATTTCTCTATGTGAAGTTGTTCCCTTTTTTGCCTCATTCACTTCACAAAGTAGTAAAGCCAGGGGCCAGTTCTCAGGGCTGATAAGTATTGATAGCAAACTCAAAGAATCTCCTGAGGCTTTATAACCCCGATGACGAACAGTTTGATATCCATACTGAAAAAATAATGAACAACCCATATACTGTTTTACTGAATCTTTAGCAATTTGACATTCTCTGAATGATGCCATAAAATTAATACAGTAATAATTTTCCCTAGATTATAGATGCATAAGGATTTATTAGCTATGCAGCTCAGTATAAGAGGGACCAGCCAAATTTTTTTCGATTTAAAGTCTATGTAAATACACAGGCTGGTATTTTTATTGTTGAACATTGTATGCCCCTTCTAGACTGGATTTTTTTGTGCAATATTTGCCTTAAAATAGGAAAACCTGTATTGAAAGTGTTTATGCACTAACCAAGTGAGACACATAACACCACACAACTCACAGGAGCTGCCCTTGGCAATTGTTCCACATCTTTTGCTGTCCAGTGATCAATACTGTGGCTTACAGACAAGCTTAAGAAAACAAACAACTACAAGTGCTACAAGCCTTTCTGCATAACTTTAACTAGGATCAGAAGGACGATTGCAAAAGATATTAATAGAGAAACCCTCCCTTAGGTTAACTCCCAAATCTTGAGATAGCAGGTCTTTTTACAATGTAATTAACTAAGGGGGTCCATGAAGAAAAAGAAACTATTTTCTTGACTTAATTGAGAACAAAATTGGACATAAAAAAGGCAAGAGGATTTACTGATTGCAGTGGACCTATAGTTTCTCATTAAATTTATAGTTTTCCTACCCTTTCAGACAAAAATTAGAAAACTGAAATTTGTTCAAATTGAGAAGGAAATTGTGCAGGCTGCTACATTCTAGTTCAAGTGCAGCAAGCCAGGTGATACCAAAATTTTTCTCCTGCAGTGTAATAATGTAATTTGTTAATTTATTTCAGAAGTTCCTTACTAATTTCTCCATGGGGACCTCTCTGGTGATAAGCAATGCAGACTTTCACCCTTTCATTCCTCCCCAAAGGGTGAAGCTCTACTGACTGACATTCCCTGGTGAACAAGGCAGTGGTGCCATATGGCATTAATACATACCATTCCCTCTGAGACATTTCAGGACCTGTACATGCTCTTCTGACCTATTGCCCCTATTTGCTTCATGTGGCTTGAAGGCAAGAATTGTGGAGACAGCAAGGCCATGACCTTGCCTTCTGCAAACCAAAGCATGTGTTACAGGATGGTAAGAAATTTTCCTTGATTCAACCTGAGCCTGTAAGTATGTGACTTGTCACAGAATGTCTGTGGCAAGTGTGTGATTTCCTCCCTTCTACTGAAAAACAACGCATAATGAAACTAGTTTAGGAGACAGAGAGATTAATGATTTCAAATTCTCTGGTTGTTGCTTAACATATCCTATGGCCTCCAGAGAACTAAGGAGTTAGCTTGCTGGCTCCTGTTATCTCTTGCTATATTTTCATTTTTCTGTTGTACTTTTCTTGGTGAGAAGTGTTTATCAGATCTGCCACCAAAACAATGCAGTGTAGACCAGTTCAGAGATTTCTTTTGTAGGGGAGATAAAAGGGAAGACAAAAAACTGTCATAAAATCCCTGTCCTGCTGAGATTTGGGAAAAGTTAACTTTCAGAAAATTTCCATTTTGCTGTGGCTGGAGATAAGAGAGTTACATTACTGGAGCTGCAGTGTAATCTTCTGTTAGTTCATATCTTTTAAATCAGAGAAAATCCTTTATCCATCTATCTTTTGCTTCTGGATAGTACCTGGAATTAACATTGCTATACAGTTTTAGAGAAAAGTTAGAACATTGTATTAGATGAGGCCACAAGTTTTACCCTAAAAGACTGTTCATTTCCTCTTATAAGCATTTATTACCTCTTTGACACTAGGTAAGGCATTGCTTTGAAAACTTGCAGAAAGTTGTAGCAGATGAGGTACCTTTATTTCCCACAGAGGGCAGTGTTTATTTGCTGAACAGTTTATCATTTATTGTGTGCATTGTTATGCAATGTACCCTTTCCACAGGCAAAGAGCAGAAAGGACACTGAAAATAAGTCCTACCTTTGGATCTTTCTCTTTTTTATTACTACTGCTGGGAGCATAAATGCCTTTTTAATGAAAATTTAAAACAAAAAATAAATAAATATTTTCCACATCACAGAACTGGAGACATCAAAAGAGGGATTCCTTCCCACAGTAAAAATACAGCTTGCTGCTAGAAATGTGCAGACATGTTTAAACTCTCTCAAAATTATCATACAACATTCTTTCCTTTCACACACAGGTACACAATGTCACCCTTTTCATCAAAAAAAAAATTAGTAAACATGACAGTGTTCTTTAATCAAATACACCAGGATATATGCACTCAGCTTTCCTTGTTTTATGCTTAAGTTTAGATGGTTATGGTCCAGGTAACATAAACACAGGTTTAGCCAATTGGGGCATCTTACAAAAAATGAGACTATTAATTATTTGCAGATATAGAATTAGGTATTAGGATAGCTTGTTGAACTCAAGGAGTGCAAGCCAGCCTCACAGGGCTTCAAAGTCTCAAATCCCCAACTGTGATTTTAGGCATTAATTACAATCTCAGCAGAAAAAGTCACATGGAGCAAAAAGATCTCCTTATCTTTCCCATCTCTCTTTTTAAAATATTTTTAAAATTAAATATTAGAGAATGTGCATCTCAAATATTTGTTGTTTTGAATAAGGCATCTAAACTTGCCTGCTTGAGTGACATAACAAAATTCCTCTTAGCATAAGTGAAGTTACTTGATAGCTATGACTACTTATAATGGATATTCTGGGACTAATCTTCTTCTCCTTATGTCTTGAGATAATAAAAACCAAAAGAGATGACCTTCTTAACTTGTCAGAAGTTGAAAAAGCACCTGGATTTAGAAGACTCATTTGATACAAAGCTATTACAATAAATAATCCCTAAAAATATTATGTTTCGTATTTAACTGTGATCTATGCATTGCTAAACTCAGAAGTCGCATCTATGAATAAGCACATTAAAAAACACTTTGAAAATTGAGAAGACAAAAGAGGAAAGTATTATGGTCAAATTTCAGCACAGAAGCTGAAGTCTCCATAATATACCCAGACTACAGCCTAAAGGTACCTATGGCCATTACATAAAATACTGTTTGAACAAAAAAACTTCAAAACTCCAAAAACCCAACAAAACAAACAAAAAAACCCAAACCAAACCAACAACAACAACAACAAAATACAAGTTGTGAATATGAGTCCAGTCTAAGAAGCTGCTTCAAAAAACCAGGTTCATGATGATGAGGACCCTGTAGTGCATCTAAACATCAGTAATAACATAGGATATAAACCATACAAGAAACAAAGGAACTTTGTACAAGCTTCCAGCATTTCCAACAATATAGTACCATCAATAAACTTTACTATCAACTTCAATTACCACAGTGAAATGGCCAATAAAAATCTTCTAAAAGGTGTTAGCAGTCAAAAGCTTTTCAGATATTGTACCATTGAAAACTCCCTGTGATAATAATCTGTAAAAAGTAATTCTATAAACAGCAACAGGAAAAAAAGATTAAACCACAACCAAAAAAATAACCCAGAACTCACCTCAAAAACCAGTTCATTTGTATTAAATAGGAAAAGTTTCATTTCTTGAAGAATAGAAATAAGCAAAATTTGGTTTGGCAAAAAAATAAACAGTGTCTTTTAAAAAAACTATGCTCATTCTGAGTCAAGAAAGAAAAAACACTGCCTAAACAAATGAAACAGATAGGGACATTTTTTTAGGAACTTTTAGCCCACCTTCTAAGGACCTAGCCTGTTGACTACATCAGGGGATAAGCCATCTTTAGAAAGGCAGGTATTAAACCAGTGAACACAAAACATGAAATGCATTAGAAAAAGATTTTGTGTGCAGTAGTACAACCAAACTGTCACAGTGAAATGCATCTCAACATTCTGCACTAATACCTGTCATACAGTGTCAGGGGTAGGGGTTTTCTCTCTCCTTGGGGGCCTTAAAGGACCAATTAGATTTTAATAATCAGTTTGAACCTACATTAGATTACTCCTAAGACACTTTGAAGTTCTTCTCTGTAAAGCCAGAGAAGATGTAGCAGTAATTATCACCTCATAATTCTGAAACATTTATTCAGAGTATCAGTCCTCATTTCAGCAACCAGTGAACATCAGTAAGCAGTTCTGTGCCAGAACAAACTCCAAGCAGATCAGAGATTGGATTTGAAGTGCAGTACAAATAATACAGCTTTTCTTCTCTGGTGACTCTGAGTTGGCACAAGCAGACAGCTGGGAGAACCACAACCTCCTGGCTAAAACACAAAGAGCAAACTTATTTCTGTTACCTTGATAAGTGGGGGATCCCTGAAGCAGCAGCTTGGAAGGGCTGCACAAGCAGAGATGCAGATTAACTTGGTTAAACTTGGTCTGTGCTAGAGATCACCAGTCTGCTTTTCACACAGGTTTTTCAAGGGCTATTTGCAGCTGCAAGGTCACTTGAGCATATTTTCAATCCTCCTACCAGTTTTCTGCTTATCCCCACATTCTCTTTCTCTGTCTTAAAACATTGGCTGAATTCTATTCCTGCTTTAAAAGAACTTCATCCACTTCCCTAACACATTTTTAATTCTGAAAGTCCAAAACTTTTGATCTCATAATGTTATTGAGTACTGACTGTTGGCAGGGCTACAAAGACGAAAAATTCTAATCAGTTGACCTATGCCTGGCTAGTCCAGATTCGATGATGTTCAAATATTTGTTCACTTTCTTGACGGCTGAGAGAAATGTTATTCCTTGCTTCAGATGTACTTCCTCCCTACATACATCCAATTTAATTTCAAGGTGGTAATTTTCACTTTAATTCCTGATTTTTCAAGTTTGCACCATGGTCACAAAGAATTCCTAAAAAACTGAACTGCTCTTTCTCTGTCGCCTTCAGTCAGTGAACTTTGGTTTTGGAAATAACTTAGTTGAGAGTCCCTTAGATGTTTCCTTGTGAAGCACAAAGTAGATGTTTCTCAGTCCTGCTCCCTGCTAGTGTGTGGCCCACTACACCGTGCCACTGGATAACTCAGGACCCTGTGAAGTGTCCAGTCTGACCACTACCTGGAGCAAGCTCAGCCATGAGGTAAGACCTAGGCACAGGACTTCATCCTGTGAGGGCTGGAAACCTTACCAAGAAGGAGTCAGCCCTGTTCCCACTGCCCTCATGGGAAAAAATCTTCCCTTTATATCCTATCTGTCTGACCTTGCTCACTCTCCACACAGTTTCTCCCAGCCCCACTGGCACTGCTGCCAGGTGAGCAGAGCCCCAGCGCTCCTGCCTCAGTTGTGTGTGGGTCCTTTTGTCCCGTTCCTCGCTCTGTCCTGGCCCAACTGAGAGGGACATCAGGATTAGATGGAGTGTTACAATCTTGTTGGCAGTGACAAAGTTCTTTAGAACCTGATGGCTTCTGCTAAAAGCAAAAGCATGGAGAACTCATTCTATATTTCTCTCTGAATGTTCAAGTAAATAAGTATGTGAATGAGAAGTACTATTTTTTTCCAAAATTTGCCCTTCTAATTTGCTTCTCCTCTCCTCTCTTTCAAATATTTCTATGTCATAGGTCTCTGTGATTCTCTCAGCATTTCTCTTTTCTCTATTTGATTTCACCACCTATTTTTTTTCTACTACCTCTTTAGTGACAGTAGTTTGCTTTCACAAAATAACAGCTAAAAACAGTCTCCTTAGAATCTGCAATAGAATATATTTTTCTTCCCTAATTTTTCTTTCTTCATTTATGTTTGAAAACTACACTTTTCAGAGCCAGCTCTGAATGCCTGAAGTTTTTTTCCAGCCAGAGAGCTTAAACATTTTCCTCACCTGTGAGATAGTCTTCTACAACCTGTATTTGGCTGTTAATGAGAAATCAGGCACTTTGAAATGATAAAAAAATGTTGAAAAGAGAATTACATACCTTATTAAGTCCCTAATTTCTTTTCCATTCTAGGGAATTTATCACCTACATCTTTTATATGCTTTGAATTGTTAGGGGACTAGTTGTTGAGTTACAGCATAAAATCTGGAGGAGGGATAAGTTCAACACTTGAATCTTGTAAAGCTACCAGAAAGACATGAAAAAATATGTAATAAGATGTATTTTCTGGGTCATGCAGAACATCTTATGAAAGATGTTCTGTGTTTCTGTGTGGTTTTGGCTGGGGTAGAGTTAATTTTCTTCACAGCAACTACTGTATGCCTGTATTTTGGATTTGTTCTGAACACAGGATTGATAATACAGAGATGTTTTTCTTATTGCTCAGCAGGACTTACACAGAGCCAAGGCTGTCTCTGCTTTTTGTCCTGCCATGGTGGGAGGGAGTTTGGGGATGCATGGGAGGCTGGGAGGAGACAGAGCTGGGACAGGTGACCCCAACCAACCAAAGGGATATTCCAGACCATGCTCAGTGAACAAAGTGGGGGCAGAAGAAGGAAGGGGTACACATTTGGGGCGAGGATGCTTGTCTGCCAAGTCACCATTACAGCTGACAGGACCCCACCCTCCTGGAGATGGCTGAACACCTGCCTACCCATGGGAAATGTAATGAACTCCTTGTTTTGCTTTGCCTACACAACTGGATTTTGCTTTTTCTATGAAGCTTTTTGTCTCAACCCATGAGTTTTCTGGCTTTTACCCCATTAATTCTCTCCCCAGTCCCACTGGTGGGGGACTGAGTGAGCAGCTGCTGGGGCTTGGGTGCTAGCTGGGGTAAAATCCCTACAATTTCATATCATTTATGATCTATGTATTCAGAAAAGTGCAGTTTGTAAGTTTCCTTGCCAGGGCTCTGAGCCTCAGAAGTTCCAATTGCAAACCTATATACATTTCAAGCTGCAATTGTAAACCCCCGTTCCCAGAAAAAATGTGGTAAAGTCATTAAGCATTTCTCATACATAACAGTTTTCACTAATTTAAAACAAAATTACCTGGTTTGCCACTTGATACATCCCCCTGGGGAAATGGTTTCTTCTCCCTCAGGGACCCCTGGAACTCCTGTCATGTAGTCTGACCCTTCCTTCCCCTTCTGACCCCATTGGCTGTGTGCCAGCTTGCCCCTCCCTCAGAAACCCTGAGAAAAAGACCCCTGTCCCCCAGGAGCCCTCTCTCTCTCCTGGGACATCATCCTGGAATAAAGATATCTGCAGCAAAGAAAGGGTGAGAGCCTCTTTTGAATCCTTATCCTGTCTTTCTTGATATAATCCTCCTAGGCCTGAGAAGGGCTGAGCTAGCTGAGACCCTTGAGGGGAATAAGGAGGAAAATATCAATTGGTGCCCAAGTGGGTTTAAATATAGAAACCCATGCGGAGCTGGAGACCTTTCAGGGTCTTAGAAGCTTTTTGGGAAGTTCAATTACCCTAGCCACTTTGGCCACAGTTGTTGCTATAGGTGGTTAGGGATAAGCTCGTAGCTTGTGGTTGCCCAGCCACGAGTGAGCTAAAAGACAGGACCTTCAGTTGCTTCTGACTCAGCATATGATACCACGGACCAGGTAAAGTCCTCCGTTTGACTGGTACCGCAAACTGGGAGGGCGTAATTTTACCTTTGCAAGTAGCAGCGGGCGGATTTTAGGACCCTGCGGCGGGGATTTTTTTTTCTTTTTTTTCTTTCGTTTCTGATTGCCGCAGCCCGTGGGCCCGTGGGGCGGCTCCGCACAAGGAGCCCTGCTTTTTGGGGAAACCCCGGCCCGGGCACGTATCCCATCGGCCAAGCAAGGCTGCGGGGACCCCCCCGGTGCCACCGGGGCTGGAGAAACGGCGCGAATACGCGACCGCAGCCCCGAGTTTTCCCCGCCTGTTCTCTCTGGTTATAGGAGACACAGGAGTTACATACAGCTGACTGTAGCGACTGGAGGCTGGATTTTGAGCTAATAGCTTTCAATAATATCGAATCATGGGCATACAGCTATCGGCTCCTCAAAAGAGTATATTAAAACAACTCCAGGACCTTTTAATTAACGTTAAAATTTCCAAAAGGCTGCAAAAACGTTTTGTTTGTTGGTTAGAACGTGAATTTACTGAAGCTGAATTGTTACAGATAGATACTGTTCCCTTTTGGGATCACGTGGGTACTGTGATCACAGATAAAGTCCAAAATAATGATCACGCCGCTTCTGTATTTATCCCAATATTTTTGCAAGCTCGTAAACATCTTTTAGAGTTAAGCAAACCCAGCCAGGAGCAAAAACTTACCCCATGTAATCCTCCCTCTGATCCACCTTTATACCCGGGTTTACCTTTGTCCCGGGATCCTTTTAACACAGACAGTTTCTCTCCGGATGAGCTCGGTGGGGGGGCAGCGGCGGCCCGGGACTTCTGCCAGGCTGCAGAGCCCCTGGGGGACCCTCTCCACGTGGCAGATAATAATGGCGGCTGCCATGTGCCCCTACCTTCCCCCCACGACCCCTTCCCCCCCCACCCTCTCCCCCTGCCCCCGCCCCCACCCCATACCCCTGTGCCAACCCCTGCTGGCCTCCGGCAGCCCCACCCCACCCCTCCTCCCCCTGCCTCCTTCCCCGCTGTTGCGGCGGCTCAGAGGGGGCCGGCCCCTCCTCCCCCTGCCTCCCCGGCAGCAGGGAGAGGGCTGCCCCCCCCACCCTGCACGGCCACGGCGGGGGGTATGATTGCCACACGGCGGGGGGAGGGGGACAGCCTGGGTTGCCCAGCCAGCACGGAGAGAGCATGCCTCCTCTCCCCAACTCCCAAGGGACTGCAAACGTAGTAACTTCAGCGTCCCCGGGCACAGGGATAGCAGCAACAGTTTCCAGACCCTTGGCACATGCAGATGAACACATTTTCTCTGTTGCTCCTGTTACATATGTAGGTAGAAGGCAAGGTTCTAGGCAATACCAGCCACTCTCTTACCAAGACAAGAAAGAACTATGCAAAGTACAACGTGAGTTTGGGAGGGACACTCCCATCTTTAAAGGGATGTTTAGAGCCACATTTGATTCTAATGAAATGGTTCCTAGTGATATTAAGGACTTATTCAGATGTCTGTTATCTCCCTCAGAGTATGATCTGTGGGACAATATGTGGAAAAGAGCTTTAAGAACAATTTTACAGGAGATTCAGCAAAACCCTAATATGGCTAAGGACACTGAAAATAATGATATTACATTTGAACATCTGTGTGGTGAAGGTGCCTGGGCTTGCCCCGAAAAACAAACCTGAGTATTATCCAAACCAATTTTACTTAGGATTAGCAATGTTGCAGAGAAAATGTTTTATCAGCTACCATCAAGGGAAGGGAAAGGAAGTTATGTCAATGTTAAACAATTTGCTACGGAGAATTTCTTACAGTTTGTTGATCGTCTGAGGACACAGGTGGAACACCAAATACCAGATCCCGTGGTGCAGGCAGAGCTGATCAAAGAGATGGCTCAAAGAAATGCTAATGAGACCTGTCGTAGAATTATCCTCAGTCTCCCCTTGGACCCTCCACCTACTCTGTCCCAGATGATAGAAGCTTGTTCCAGACGGGCAGAAATGTTCTGCACATCTGAAAGACATCCTGGAACAACACACCCACAGCATACAGCCCCTGCAGGACCACACCCCAGCAGGCCACCGATGCCACCAGACCAGCTGCAGCGCATCATCTGCCTCCGCTGCAAGAAACCAGGACACTTCGCCAGATCCTGCCCCCAGACGCAGAAGCAGAAGAAATCCCACAAACAAAAAAACTGAATTTACAGCGCGTGCCCGCTGTTGATACTACAACGCACAAAGATATAAATGTAGCGGGACTCACATTGGCAAAAGCTTCTCTCTTAAAGAAAAAGGGGGGGGAGGGCAGGTCACGGGGTGTGGAGGTGCAGAAAAATGTAAATGTTAAATGCTCAACTAACAAGGTTTGGCAGCCACTTGGCCGTTTTAGACTTGTAACTACCAAAGGTTTCCATTTCAGATCTACTGAGTGGATGGTTATAACAGTTGACCTGTCTAACATCTCACAGGACCTGACGGTTTACCACATGGGATTGGACAGTGAGTATTTTGTTATTGGGGACACGGCACACACACCTTTGGAAATTGAGATAGCTCCCATGACCATAAAAGGAAAAATAATAGGCCTCATGTTGTTGGCTCGTTGTATGCACCCACCCTTTTATCTGGTAGCAGGGCAAATTCTTGCCCAAGCCATACCGGTTCCAGCAGAGGTCACAGCAGACGGTAAATCACCAGAGGTCTACTGGACAGAGGTGGTGGGGGAACCTAAACCCTCTATGATGTGCAACATTATTTGTGGACAAGAGCGCCTCCTAGTGGCGGGGGTGCTCGACACGGGAGCTCAGGTTACCGTACTGCCACAAAGCATGTGGCCTTCGAACTGGGAATTAGAGCCGGTGGCAGGCAAACTTCAGGGCATAGGAGGAATCTCAATGGCAAGGATTTCGAAAAACGTGGTGCAAATTGAGGGACCTGATGGAAAGGTGGCGAATGTCCGTCCTTTCGTAGCAGATTATAAGGCCCCACTGTGGGGGAGGGACACCATGTCTCAGTGGGGAGTCCAATTGGTCATTCCTAAAACACCCCAGGATTTTTGCAAGTAGCCACTGTGGAGCGCCCTACCCAGAAGTTAAAGTGGTTGGAAAACACCCCCAGATGGGTAGCACAGTGGCCTTTGAGCAAAGAAAAGCTCAAGGCGCTGGAAAAACTCGTGGAAGAGCAATTGGCTCAGGGACATATTGTGGAGACAACAAGCCCCTGGAATTTCCCGATCTTTGTGATAAAGAAACCGGGAAAGGACAAGTGGAGGTTGCTCCATGATCTAAGAGAAATTAATAAAATAGTAGAAGACATGGGGCCCCTCCAACCAGGGATGCCCACTCCAACAATGCTCCCCCGAGATTGGAAATTGGCTGTCTTAGACATCAAGGACTGTTTTTTCCAAATTCCATTGCACCCTGAAGATGCCCCTAGGTTTGCCTTCTCAGTTCCCACTGTCAATAGACAGGCCCCAATGAAGCGTTATCACTGGAGTGTCCTTCCCCAGGGTCTCAAATCGAGTCCTTTCATATGCCAACAATATGTAGCCTCATTACTGTCTCCAATACGTGCACAGAGAAAAGAAGCCATCATCCTTCACTACATGGATGATGTGCTAGTGTGTGGCCCCAATGACTCTATACTCCAACACATGCTTGACCTAGTGGTTAAAGTTTTAACCTCTGCTGGATTTCAATTACAGGAGGACAAGGTTCAAAGGATGCCACCTTGGAAATACCTGGGCTTGCAAATCAGTGCAAGGACTGTTGTTCCACAGAGCTTAGAAATTGGTTGCAATCCAAAAACTCTAGCAGATCTCCACTCCCTGTGTGGGTCTTTGAATTGGGTAAGACCCTGGTTAGGCCTCACAAATCAAGATCTAGAACCCCTCTTCAATTTATTGAAGGGGGAGAAGGAGCTGACGTCTCCCAGGGAGCTGACCCCAGAGGCAAAGACAGCAATCGAAAAGGTACAAAAAGCCTTGTCAGAGAGACAGGCTCACCGGTGTGAGCCAAAGGTGCCTTTCCAGTTCATTGTTCTAGGAAAACTGCCACACCTGCATGGTTTGATCTTTCAATGGATCGAGGAAGAGAGAGATTCACTGTTGATAATAGAGTGGGTTTTCCTCTCCCACCAAAGATCCAAGACCATCACAGAGCCACAGGAGCTGACAGCGCAGCTGATTCGGAAGGCCAGGGTAAGATTGTGTGAATTGGCAGGTTGTGACTTTGCATGCATTCACCTCCCGGTCAGACTTTCAGAGGAGGGAAAGAACTCTCCTGAGAGATTGACCAAAGAGATGTTTGAGCATTTGCTGCAGAGTAAGGCCAGTCTCCAATTATCTCTGGACAGCTACAGGGGACAAATATCAGTCCATGCCCCGTCCCACAAGTTGTTCAATGAGGAATTCCACCTCATTCCTCATGAGAAAAGGAGTCGGAGACCACTCAAAGCTCTCACAGTCTTCACAGACGCATCGGGGGCTTCAAACAAGTCCGTCATGACTTGGAGGAACCCACGGACTCAGCATTGGGAAGCTGATGTTGAGTTTGTGGAGGGATCCCCCCAAGTGGCTGAACTGGCCGCAGTGGTAAGAGCTTTTGAGAAGTTCTCAGAACCAATCAATTTGGTAACTGACTCTGCCTATGTGGCAGGAGTAGTGTCCAGAGCGGAGCAGGCTGTGCTCAAAGAAATAGAGAATGAACATCTCTTCAGGTTGCTTTCAAAGCTAATCTATTTGGTTTCTCATCGACAGCACCCGTTTTACGTGATGCATGTGAGGTCACACACTGATTTGCCAGGTGAGATCGCAGAGGGGAATCGCCAGGCAGACTCCCTTGCTGCACCAGTTGAAAAGGCACATCTCCCTGATGTCTTCCAGCAGGCAAAACTGAGTCACCAACATTACCATCAAAATGTGCCAGCCCTGATCCGACAATTCCAGCTAACACGGAGCCAGGCTCGAGCCATTGTAGGTACCTGTCCGAACTGCCAGCTCCAAGTCATGCCATCAATGGGCATGGGAGTTAACCCCAGGGGCCTGGGCAGCTGTGAGGTATGGCAAACAGACATCACACACATTCCTAGTTTTGGTCGCCTCAAATATGTTCATGTGAGCATTGACACATATTCAGGTGCAGTGTATGCCTCTGCCCACGCAGGAGAAAAATCCATACATGCCAAGCAGCACCTAGTGCAAGCCTTTGCAGTGTTGGGAATTCCAAAAACAATCAAAACTGATAACGGCCCAGGGTATGTGTCCAAGGAGTTCCTAGAATTTGTCCAGCAGTGGGGAGTGGAGCATAAAACTGGCATCCCTCACTCCCCCACAGGTCAAGCTGTGATCGAGCGTGCACACCAGACGCTCAAACAGGTTCTGGCTAGGCAGAACTCCTCGGCTTCGTGGATGACACCACAGCAGAAGCTCTGCAAAGCCATGTTCACCATCAATTTTCTGAACTGTTCATTTGAAAACATGAGTCCACCTGTGGTACGTCATTTTAATAGTGGTGATCAGTTTAAATTGTCTCAGCGTCCACCGGTTTTGATTAGGGATCCTGAAACTTGGGAAACCAGAGGTCCCTATGAGCTTGTGACCTGGGGTCGTGGCTATGCATGTGTGGCTACTCCCTCAGGCCCTCGGTGGATTCCCCAGAAGTGGGTGAAACCTTTTGTCCCCAAAAATCCAGCTCCAGCAGAAGGGGACGAGAAGCAAGTGACTGATGCTTTGAAGAGAAGACGCCGCCGGATGGAAGAGAAAGAACCTCCTTAGAGGTGGATTCCTTCTGGCAGAAACAGGAACCTTTTTAACATGTTTTAAAAAAAATGTTTATTTTTCCCTTCCAGAGAAAACCTACCTCCCACTCAACCCTATGATGAACCCCATCCAAGTTGTCATCCTGCTAATGCTGAACAGTCTGGCAGCTGCATGGATCATCCCTCAACCACGTCAGAACGTCTGGGTAACCCTGGCACAGACACTTCAGCAAGAAAACATATGTTTGTCCACTGCAGCAGCTAAGAATCCTATGTCTACCTGTCTGGTAGGAATTCCCTTGCAGGCTGGAGAATTTCCAGCAGGCTTGGACAAATACAAGTCCAATGAAATTCCAGAGGCACACACCCCACAACCAGACAAAGATCATCAAAAGCAAGGTGTGTTCGCCATGAACCCCTTAGCAGAATGGGTGCAGGGTTTGCCCAGGGTAGCTCATGAACCCCAGGAGTTAGAACTATTGGGTTCCTCCCCTGCCACATACTGCATCCAGTTCTCTATCATCCCAATACCCCGTAACACTGACGAGTACCACCTTATAAAGCAGTTCCGGGGAGAATTTACTGCAAAGAGGTGGTGTCATAATATAAGCCACATTGCACCAGACAACCCATCTCACTCCAAACCCAGAAGCCTCCCTAGAGGATTGTTCTTGGTTTGTGGGGATCGGGCATGGGCAGGAATTCCATCCCGGCTTTTCGGAGGGCCATGTACCATAGGGCGATTGTCCGTGTTGACACCGAACCAAACTTTAATTCGTGAATGGACACACAAAAACAAATCGGCTGACAAAATTCAAAAAAGGAGTGCTGCCAATTTGGACCCAAATTGTAATTCAGACATTTTTCATTGGGCAAAGTCAAAAAGAGTTGCTGTATCCCTGTTTCTTCCGTGGGTAGCAGCAGCCAAAGCTCTAGGTGAATTGGGCCACCTAGAGTGCTGGGTGGTCAAGCAGGCTAATTTAACATCCATCGCCATCAGCTCCCTCCTAGAAGACGAGGAGATTACCAGACAGGCCACCATCCAGAACCGTGCTGCGATCGATTATCTCTTACTATTGCATGGACATGAATGCCAGGAATTTGAAGGACTCTGTTGCATGAATCTGTCCTCAAAGGCTCCAAACATCCATGCTGCCCTCCGAAGCATGAACAACATGATCGGACAAGTGAAGCAAGAATCAGAAGATTGGATCAAGGAACTGTTCAAGGGCTGGGGATTCACTGGGTGGTGGACTTCTGTAGTCAAAACAATTTTGTTACTTTTTGTTATCCTTTTCCTTGTAACCATAGCATTCGGGATCCTACGCTGTTTGATTTTCAAGGCTATTAATGGCCTCATATCATCTACCTCAGAAGTCAACCATATAGAGTTGGCAAATCTAAAGCGATCTGGTCTCCCTACCAACCATAAGTGGTGGGAAAACCCACACTCCGTGTCAAACAGAATTTGAGAATTTCTCTCTGTATCTTTTTAAACAAAAAAAGGAGGAGATGTTACATCCCCCTGGGGAAATGGTTTCTTCTCCCTCAGGGACCCCTGGAACTCCTGTCATGTAGTCTGACCCTTCCTTCCCCTTCTGACCCCATTGGCTGTGTGCCAGCTTGCCCCTCCCTCAGAAACCCTGAGAAAAAGACCCCTGTCCCCCAGGAGCCCTCTCTCTCTCCTGGGACATCATCCTGGAATAAAGATATCTGCAGCAAAGAAAGGGTGAGAGCCTCTTTTGAATCCTTATCCTGTCTTTCTTGATATAATCCTCCTAGGCCTGAGAAGGGCTGAGCTAGCTGAGACCCTTGAGGGGAATAAGGAGGAAAATATCAGCCACTCTTAAATAAATACACACATAATAAAGTGTTACATTTATTCTATTTTTTTTACCACCATTATGATGTTCTTCATCTTTGTGTGATTTTCTGTGAGATGTCATACCAAAAGGAAAACAGAATGGAATGTTGAGTGACCTAGGGTTTCTTGTATTTTAGATGAATACAGAGCTGTTTTGGTTATTTGGGGTAACAGAGTGTAAGACCCATTACTTTTGAAGAGAACAGCAATGAAATTAACTAAATTTCTTAGGCCTCTGTATATAGCAACATAAAAGGTACTTTTAATTTTAGGTTTGATACGTAAGTTTCTGCATGTGTCTCCTTAACTTTCAGCCTCTCAAGGTCATAGAAATAAAGATGGGCTTGGGCTGGAAGTAATCTTAAAGATCATCCAGTTTCAGGCCAGGCACGGGCAGGGACACCCTGCACTAGGTGAGGTTGCTGAGAGCTGCACACAGCCTGGACTTGAACAGTTCCAGGCACTGGACATCCACAACTTCTCTGGGAAACTTGTGCCAGTGCCTCACCTCTCATACAGTGAAGAATTTCTTCCTTATATACAGTCTAAATGTACTGCTCTGTCAGTTTGAAGCCATTCTTCTTGTCCTATCACTACACACCCTTGTAAAAAAACCCTCCCTAGCTTTCTTGTAGCGCACTTTAGGTACTGGAAGGTGCTGAAGCCTTTTTCTCTCCAGACTGAGCAGCCTCAATTAGTTTAGCTGGTCTTCATAGGGCAGCCTGTCTTCACAATTCTGTATGTTATTCTTCTGTCATAGGGGTAAATATGAACACTGCAAATAACTAAACATGTAATTCATTCTACTTTGCAAGACATGGGTTGCAATTCCTCTGTCACAGATGTATTTGAAGCACAGTTACTGGCGTTTCTGGACTAATCTGGCCTGTAGCACAGTCTTTATTGCCGTTTCAATAAGGGTGCTACAGCAAGCACCATGAGCGCAGAGTGGTAGAATTCAGACCAGGGAGGGGTTTGCCTTTGATAATGAAGTGAAACCTTGAGCATTATGCCAGTGGGAGTGGGAAAGACAGTGCTCCATATACAAGCTTTGTAGAGAAAAGACTGCAGAACTAAAAGATCACACTCAAGAGTGCTTGAGAAAATAACTTTATCTTTTCAACTGTTCCTCCTACACTATACCTACAGCTGGTATGAGTCTGTTTTTAGCAAAACTGTGCCACAGAAAATCTATTATTCAATGTGTAATTAATGATATCTTTAATCAAAATACCTACTTATCATAGATAAGCTTTCAGTTCTGAGGACCTTTGTCTTCTGAAGGATTAAAAGACCTTTGAAAATGTTTTGATCTTTCCATATAATATTTTTTCCCTCTTTTTCTTTGGTCATTATCTCCTATGATTTTTTTTCTGCCATTTGATATTTCTTTCCCAAAATGTATATTATAATCTATTTTCCTTTCCAATTATGTTTTTATCATCTTTCTTCTATTGTGTAGTTAAATCTGGAGGTTGGCCAGGGTATATTTTACAGTTTTTTTGCCATTTTCTTTTACTTTTTCTGCTTCTGCCTTATAATATCAGCCTGAAAATATGTTTTATGCTTTTAATACTTCTTTGTGTGTTACCTTATTTTCATCATTTGGATGTTTTGTTTTAATGATTATTTAAAGATTGATGTCAGCTTCTTTCTGGTAATTTGCTTTAGACATTATTTATACGGAATTGAGGACAAATTAAATTCTTGCAACTTCTGAGTAGCTGTCTTTCTGTACTGTAAACATCATGTTGTTTATGCAATTGTATAAAGGAAAGCACTTATAGTAGGTCTACAAACAACCACAAAAGTACAAAAAAATTATCTCTATTCTTACCCTGCTTTGTCTCTATTCAGGCATATCATTCACCTCAGCTGCAAAAAAACTGCAGTTAGGTTCAGTAGTTTTTGGGTGGACTTTGGAAATGAAGTGGCCACTAGCTGTGGTCTGTGCATCAAGGTGTCTCTAGTTGTGACTTATTGGCGGAACAGGCAGAGATATTCCACAGCACCAAGTGCTAAAGATGGGATGTTGGCAAATTAGGTGGATCAGTCACAATAACACCATTTTTAAATGTGATCCAACCTAGACAGAGACAGAACACAGGTATGAAAAGAAATTAGGAACAGGAAACCTTATATGATCCAATTACATGACTGTCCATACGTTTCATAGTCTCAAAACTTGGAAGTCCTCCTGCAATTCTAAATTACTGGTTACCAACACAGTTTCTTCCTATCAGTCATATGAGTCACTGTATTACCATTATGTTAAGTATATTAAAGTATAGAGTTAGTAGGTAAATGTCCCATTTGATTACATGTGTCATGTGCTTAGAGCTCATTTTTTATTCTATATTGAAAGAGGCGTAGTACGTAACACTGAAATTGGTAATAGTTATAACATTATTCTTCTTTTAAATGACTGTTCTTATTTGAATCCTTAAATTCGAAAAGTAAATCACTTATACCATAATTTTTCAGTGTAAAATGTGTTACTTTTCACCTTCATAAGACAGAAAATTTTGCCATAAATAGCACCTAACTAATTTTGAAAATTGGGTATTTGATTAATCTCCACAGTCTTAAGAAACACAGGTGTGGTTGTAGATGAAAATGATCATGAAAGACCTATGTGTTATTTGATCTTTCAAGTAAGTTTGGATTCTGGACCACTGATCTTGCATTACCTGTTTGAGCACTGCTCTGGGCAGCTAGGCATAGCACTTGTGCCTAGCACAGTGTGCTATTTCATTAACAAACAAAATCTGAATCACTCCTTGATGCAGAAGCATCACAGCATCATACTGAGATGTCTGCAGAGTAGAGAGTAATAATAAACATGTTTCAAAGCTGTAATAGGAACAATGCCATATTTCCTCAGATCATTAATTCCTTATCTGGTGTGTGCATGCCTTCTAACCAGCCTCTTTTGTTTACTTAACGTTCATCATTTTAGTCTCTGCACTGCATTCTTGCAGACTATACATGCAGATTAAAATTGCTGTGTTTACTGAGTTCCGGGAAAAGCACATATATTTGTTGAGAAAGAGAAAAGAAAATTACCATATAATTTTTACATTTAGAGCTTGGATTCTGACAGAAATGTAATGATCACAAACTTCATGCCACAGTTGTCTAGGCAGCTGTATTCTTCTCTTGACAATTACAGTTCTGCAAAATATTTTCTTCTTTCCTGGTGCTCTTTATTGTAAAAATAGGAAAGTTGTGGTTGTCACAGTTTACTCAGCATTTATTGCACCATTATAGATTGTATGTTTCTCAGATAGCTGTCCCACCATGACCTACTCAGACAGCCATCTGTGGCAGTGTTTTAATTCAATTAGTTTATGGCATATGTTCTCTGTAAAAGTTCAGTTCTCTGTACCCTCACCCCCCCCTCATTAATATTCCTTTGTTCCTTCACTCTCCCTCACAGTGAGTTATTTTTAGCCCACATTTGTTAGATGTATCTGTTACCCTTCCCGCCTTTGTAACTCCCCTCCTACCCTCTCCTGATTAGTCCACGTTATGTATCCCCACCCCTGGGTCCCTCAGCAACTGTTCCCAGTTGGCTAGTGATAGCCAACCACTCCCCTTGCTCCTCCCAGCTAGCCCTAACAAAAACCCACTGCACCCTCCCTTCCTCGGCCAGTTCTGGGCTGAGGAGGTGTTTTTAATAAACCCTCTGTGCACTCAGAACTGACTCCTCCTTTCTTTCCACTGCCTGTCGCTTCAACACCGCTCACAAGAGCCTCTCAGGGATAAGAACCCAAGGGAGTCAGCCCTGCCTGCGCTGCTTGCAGGCTGACCCCACTGAACGCCTGTCGCCGCGCCTGGGCTTGCCGGGGACAGAGTCGGTGGACTCTAGTGGGCACCGCGACAGCCATCAAACAAGCCATCTATTTGCTCATTTTAGTGTGATTTTTATGCCATTAGCATATGCCCACTATGAACTGCAAACTAATTTTGTGCGAGTAGCTTAACAGCTGTTCACTAACCAGCAGCTTAGAGATCCTGATGGCAAACACCTAATCATACAGCTCCTGTATGGACTTCAGTGAAACTGCTGCCTGAAAAAGCAGGCAAACCTTTTCTCACATGGTAATATTTGTACTTATTAGAAATAACCTCTAGTTTTGGAGATGAGGGAATTTGAATGACATCAAAATAAGCCAAGTACCAAATTTCTGTACTGATTTGCCAACCTTCTGGATTGTATATTAGTACCGAGAATAGTGTTTTTGTGTCATGTGAAGTGTTGATTATGGATCCTTGGGTATTTAAGCAATAACGAAGATGCATCTTAGCATTCATTTTAAATAATAAAATTTCAGAGCAGTATTCGGTGTCTAATATCTCTAGTCCTCAACGAAGAGATAGTTTTTTACACCTAATATTTTTTTTAAATTTTTCTCATGCTCTTTGTTAGTGGTAATGGATTAAAGGTTGCAGAACATCACAACTCATAGCTTTTCCTAAAGAGGAGAAAAAAAAGATTTCTGCTTCTGTTAGGGTATGATTGACTTGGTAATTTTTACACAGATTTAATGTTGAGCTGGTATTTTTGAGGTGATTTTAATTACTGTCTTTAAAGACAGACCTCCTTAAATGCTTTATTGTTACCAAATAATCAGATTTATAATACAAAAGATTACATTAACAGTTAGTTTATGTTCTCCTGGTTATTAATTACAACTAGCGAGATTATATCTAATGAGAAGACATAGTTTTGATATGTGAAGATGCTTGTGTTGCTTCTGCCTTGCACATTGAGTCAGGGCTCTGATGCCTTTCTCACTCTTTCATTTTTGCTGGGGCTAAAGATGAGCTGTTCAGAGAGGCCTCAGGATGTCAGCAATCACGTCTACACTCCCACTGGAGATGAATACCCAACCACAAGAATTGAAACAAAGAACTGAAATCCTCATAAAAACCTGAAATCTTCATGAAGACAAAACTATATATTTTTAGATTAATTTCAGCTGAGAACCACTAATTTCCAAACAATCTTCTCTTATGGAATTAAAACAAGATCAGTTAATATTTTAAATTATTTCTACCAATCACAATATTTCATGAATGGACTTTTTTTTCCTCCCCCCCCCCCTTTTTTTTTTTTTTCTTTTTTTTTTTTTTTTTTGTGGGTAGCATGATGTGTTTTAGATACTGGTATATCTCTTGAGTCTGGCATGACAACTGTCAAGGTCATATCATGGTCATTAGCATGATAAATAGAGTGTTAGAGCATTTGGAGAAGAGAGACTTGAATTTAATTTAAAGAGTAACAAAAAATATATGAAATTTTACTAATGAATCATTTCTTAAGGTATATAATGATAAATAGAACATTTACTATGATATAAACTTTTATTATTAGAAATCAATACAGAGATCTATGAGCCCAAGAAATATGTCTTAATTTAGGTAAGAAATTAGAGGGGGAAAGTGGAAAAAAGTATGACAGTTTAACCTCATAAGATAAAAATGGCATTTTCTAATGACACCTATATGCTTTTATATTGTTTGCTAATAATACTAATATGGAAGGAAGACACTTTTCCATTTTGAATGTGTTTGACCACTATTGATGAAATGTAACTACAGAAAATCTTGCATGTTCTGATAGTCATCAAACACTGAATTGCAAATAAAGTGTTTGTATCTTGACCATGAAACAATTCACTTCTCTCACACCTTGTACAATGGCTGTACTATTTTTACTAAAAACTGATTTTCTGATTTAAGGGCTGATTTCCCATTTATGTATGACTGTTGCTGTAATTATAATGAATTATATCTTTCATGAGGAGATATGTACTTAAACGGTAACACTTAAACTAGGTTATCAGTATAGTAATTTCTTTTTAAATAAATCCCAAATCCTACCAAAAACCCAAGCACAAGCAAATATACTCTGCCACTGATACATTATCCTTTTTCTCTCTCCATTTGCATTCTGTCACCACTTTTTCTCTCATTATTTGGAATGCAACTCACGTGGCTTTTTAACATATCCTTCAAAGGCCTCGTTACCTTCTACTTTAATGTATAGCCATGTGAAAAATCCTTGGTAAGCCATTTTTATGCCTTTAATTTTCCATCACTTCTTCTGCCTTCTCACAGGGTTGAAAATTTTGTTCAAGAATTGCTCATTTGTTCAAATGTTAGTATATAAAGAAAATGTTTCCTGAATTGATGATCCTATACAACTGGTGTTAAACTATTTTGGGTCAAATTCTAGCATTACTGCAAATCCAAATAATCTCTGTCAAGGTCATAATATGGTGTGTTTTATTCTTTTCCTTATCTCCTCTTCCTGACTGGAGCTTTTTCATGCTTTTGGAGTAATGGTGTATTGGAGCAATTCACCTGGATTCATTTTAAGAGTCCCAGTACCAGCCCTGATCACATATATCATGCCTAATAGGGCTTAGAAATGTTTTGAAATGGAAATCTACTTATAGTATTGTGACAGCCTTTCTAGAGCAAGTGTGGTGGCAATAGAGTAACAAAGATTTTCTATTCAGCAAGAAGAAAATCAAAGCGAGTTTCTTCCAGCTTTTTGTTATCTTAATTCTGTTTCAGACTAAATCTTGTCCATTCTTCATTGTCTGCAAAGCTCAAGAATGTAAAACTCATTATTACTTATCTCAATTTTCAGCACTGGCGCATCCATCCTCTGCTCTGAGAACATTTTTCTAATTACCTTTTTGTCTTCTGGACTCTCTTTCTCTGCCCATTTCCTTTTTGTAAGTATGGCACCTAATTGCTAGAAGAGAGGCCAGACACTGGCCCCCAACAGTCTCGAATACTTTTCTTTCCTTAAAAGACAGATCAGTACATACAGGCCAGTGATGACATAGGTGAGTCTGCACTAAATACACAAGAATCCTTGCCTCTTTCCAGACAAGGTGGCAGTATCTCTACATCTTTCCAAGACATCAGCTCCTTTCAGGACACTGTGCATAAGCCTTGTTTAGGTCCATGTCCCAGTAACAATGTTTGGTTAATTCCCAAGCTTGTGCTGCCTTTTGCCCAGAACAGGAGCGGTCAAGTTCTCTGAGCATGCAAAGGGCTCATTGACTCTGTTATGTCCTAGTAAAGGAAAACAGGGTTGTGGCAGAAACCACTGGCAGGGCTGAGAAACTGAACAACCTGCTTCTCCATTCTATTACAATCTGTAAGTGGCTGTGCAGCTGGATATCCTAAAACAGGCACTAAAGTATTTGCTTAGGACTGGGATTTCAGGTGACTGGCTATTCAGGTGACTGATTGACTTAGCTAAGCAAGTTTACCAGAGAAATATTAAATTATATTCAGGCTGGTCCAGGGAAACAATAGGTCTCAGATATGGGACTCACAATGCTTGTTTCACAAAGCTGGTATTTGCATCTGTCTCTTTTAGCCTATTTTTCAAAATTGCCATGTGTCTGATGAAAAACAGGGGTTGATCCATCTCAAGGGACAGTATGTCTGAAGATATATAGATCATAAAAAAATGCCAATTTAAATTTCTGTGTTATATGTATTATTCAAAGGAGGGAAGAAAAGCTGAAGTTGCAAACTAGTTCTAGTGTTGCTGCTAGATTGCAGATGCATGAATCGTGAATCAGATTAGATAAAGAGGTTGGCAGAGAAATTGGCAGAGAAAGCAATACCCTAAAAGGGGGAAAAAACCCCCAACATTATTTCACATTATACTGAATTTCTAAATGACATTTATAATCTCTTCAAGTTTATCCTGTCCTGCCAGTGAAGGTATAAGACATCAAAGCTGAGTAAAACCTTCACTTATTCACCTGTGATATCAAATGAGGTGGTCATTGAAACTTACTGAATCATTAGCAGACGTGTTCTCAGGCAGTGTGATATGTATATATGCAAAAGTATAAAAGCAGATACTTGCTCAAAATTTCACATTCAGATGCCTGCCCTGTTCTCATGCTGGAGTGACTCCACTAAGACCTCCCTTTTATGTAGGTATTGCTGAGCATGGAAAGCAAAATATGCAGACTACAGGAATTTAAATAAGTATGCATATATCTATATATAACCTGATTAGGAAGGATATGATACCTTGGATTTTCAAGACAGTTGTGAAATATGTAATTTAATTTCTAAAGAAGCTTTAAATGGTCCAACACAAGGAAGTAATTCACCCAAAAACTAGCACCTTTTTGGCATGCTTAGCAAGTGACTGACCACTAGTACAGTAGCGAACCTCCACTACTCATCAGTCTAAGGGGCATTTTTTGCACTGAAAAATGGCAAGTTCTCATAGGTAGAAGATTTCATTTAATTCCAACTAAAAGGAAAAATTAGGAGAGGCAAGCAACAATATGTTGATGGTTTTCATTCTACTTACATGTATGTTTTCCCTAATATTTGCCTGAGGCATCTCTTCCTTTTGTTCTTCAGTAGATTTCAGAAGGTTTCTGACTTTTTCTGTGGTTGAGAAAAAAGGCTATATGTGGAATTTTCCCACTGGAAAAATTATCTTTCTTTTGGTAAGGCAAATATGTCGTATTCTACAAACTTTATATTGATCTTTGAAAGTAGTATTTGATATTCTATGAAAAATAATTGACAACAACTCATGCTGCAATACATGTGTTTTGTCATTAAAAAATTGACTGTTTTCAATATTCCAGTTGATATTTGAGGTGTAGGACTCAGGATTTTCATCTGTAGAAACACTGTTCTGACTGGCATTGTATTATGACAAATCAGACAACAGAGCAGGTTGAAAAGGTGGACTCCAGTGATTTCCAGCTGAATAAATTCAGTGATGATAATTTAGACCAGTTGGTGGTTAGCTTCATAGGTTTAATGTATCTGTTTTTATTTCCCATGTTCTCAGCTCAGGGGCTGTTTTATTAAGAGCCAGCTAAAATCACACTGTTCATACATGAGAGATTTTGTTATATATGTAGTATTGCACAAAGTGGACTAAAAGGTACTAGGAGATTTCACAATGAGACTGGAACGTAGAACAGTACTTCTTACTTCTCTTTCAATATTTTTACTGAAATTTGAAGACCTTCAGAAGTGAATGTAAGCTACTGGTATTATCGATCAAACTGTGTTAAACAAGACATTGATGTTGTTTACAAATAGGGAAATCAAGGCACAAGGAAGGGATAACTGGGCGTCATCAAGGAAACAAAGACCAGAAAGGTATGCAGTTGGAATGTAGTTATCCAATTTTTTATTTTAAACTCGGCCAGTCATTTGCTCTTAACCATACAATCCACCCTTATTCACATGGCACATGAGTGCGTTGAGGAAAGATTTGGAAAAGGTCATTAAACTGAGTTGATAAGGCTAAGGAGGAATTGACATATAAAGTAATATTAAAATTACATTTTGTGACACTATCATAAGCTGCTTTTCAGGAATTTGCCACTGACCCAGGAGTTCAGGTATTTCAGCAATTTTTCTACATACTTCCAAGAAATTGCACGAAGCCATTTAGCTTTGGTCCTGCCAAGTGTTACCAATCTTTCTTAGCAGGTATTAAAATAGTGTTGAGAGGAAGAGAAGCTGGCAGTGTGGGAGACAGAAATGACATTAGCTGTGCTAAAAAGCAGGTTCTTAAAATTCTTATAGCTCAAAATCTGAGTTTCAGAATACACAGCTTTTTGTTCTGCCTGCTGATGATCAAGCAAATTTTGTACCTGGGAAAGATAAACAGGATATTGAGGTACCATGATAGGCTATACTTAGGCTATTCCTCATTTCCTCTGGATGTCTGCAGTTAAATAAGTAAGAAAAGAAGATATCTCTCCTTTGTGTAGGTGAATCTGTTTGTGCTTAAAAATATATATTAATGAAACTACCTTCCTCAAAACCAACTAGTAAACATAAATAAATAGCTCCAAGAACTCACCAGCTGCTGATGTTGCCAAAGGGAAAAGAAATTATATTCATTTTAGCTGAGCACAGGATTATGGTTTGAATAAATCATCTTTCAAACTATCTTTTTTTTTTTTTCTGACATGACTTTCAGGAAAAACTTTAAAAGAAAAAATTAACTTGCACTTACCCTCTGACAACAGTGTGCATTACAATGATTGAACTTCATTAACAGAATTGTTTGCCAGTCCTATTTGTCATTCTTTTGACAACTCTGGCATAAATATTTAATTTAATTTATGTTCCAAATTAAAAAAAGTCTCTATAAAGGCAGAGCAGTACATGCCCACTATGAAAAAAATGGTGCTTATATATTGCTGTGTTATTCCCAGTGAAACATCTCTGTATGAAATCTGACTGTTCCCTTATAGCCTGAAGTTTAAACTGTTTCCTAACTGTGGTGGGCTGAAGGACAAAGCCTGGAGAGTTGGAAAAATGCACCAAGAAGTGAAACAGTTGCCTATCATTGGAATTTTTTTCTTCAGGCAAGGATGCTTTTCTTGTCTTTAACATGATATTTCATTACATTTCTGTAAAAGCAGACAGAAAAATGATCTTTTTTCTGTCTAAACTTGGGGGTTAATGTATCCCTAATACAAGACCAGGGATGATAGTGAATTTCATATATAGTTCATTCAGCTTGCATGTCAAAATACCTAAGTCCCAGGAGCAGTAACAAAGTACCCATTTTTTAGGGCTTTTTTTTTTGTTTGTAACCACATTGGATTCATGCCATTTTTTTCCTAAATAGCACTGAATTCTCCAACATCTTCTATTTATATAATTTCTTGAAATTCATAATATAAAAATTCTGCAATTCAAATCCTGTATAATCCTGAGTTCTCAGTGTGTACAAGGACTTTATCCATACATACAGTTTTTCTGTCAATTTTCTTTTAATATTTTAAGTGAAGTCACACTTTTCATTCATAATGACTGTTCCTTGTGACATATAGGGGTATGAATGTGAGGCATCAGAAGAATGAAAATTCAATAGTCCTGACAATGGGACTGTAGAAATGGTTCTGCTTCAGGAACCTGGAGATATCCTTTCAGGACCAGAAGGGAGCCTACAAGAAAGGTGGAGGGAGACTACTTACAAGGACATGAAGTGACAGGACAAGAGGAAATGTCCTCAAAGTAAAATATTAGATATTAGAAAAAAACCTGTTTACTGTGAAGGTGGTGAGATACAGGAACAGGTTTCCCAGAGAAGTTGTGGATGCCCTATCCCTGGAAGGCTGGTTTGGATGCAGTTCTGAGAAACTTAGACAAGTGGAAGGTGGCTTTGTGGGAATACCCTAAGCAAAGGAACAGAGAGGTAACTTCCCCTTGTATGCAAAACACCACTGCAGCATGACTCCATCAACAGACCAACTATTTCTACAGCTACATCCAGTAAAACCAACAAAGCTGCAGTAGTTTGGCAGTAACTCTTGGCATAAGAGGGTATTAATGTTAGAAGACTCTTCTGTGCAAATTTTAGATTGGCTGCTATTTGATATGCCTTTCAGTCATTCACAGGAACCACTTATGTTTTAAAAGTCTTGTTGAATTTACTTCAAAGGTATTTCACATTGCAGAATTTGCAATGAAATATTGCATTTTGTTTCAAGGGTGCTTGCTAGTTTCTTTTGTGCATGACTCCTCAAGTATTCATTTCCTTAAAATATGATTTAATTTATACAGAACAATATTAAGTGCTGATTTGACAATCTTACGTATTCAGCATTTAAATATCATATTATGACCAGTAAAACCTGAGACAAAGAGATTATTTTGATGGTTTTGAATTAGTTTGTTTGTGACAGGAAGGTAAATGGTACTTTCAAAGGAGTTGTATATATATGTATAGTTGTGGTTATTTACAAGTTCTTAATAAAATCATTTAGATAAGGATAGATGACAAAGCCAGCTGTTCTATAAGTTATTACTGAAGGATTTCTTTTAAGGATATGATAGGGAAGCCTTCCCAGTCTAGGTCTTAGCTCTGGCCAGGCTATGGCCTCGACTGGCATGGGAAAGTACGCCATCAAAACCAGGTGTTTCTGTGCTAAAATTGGAAGCAAGTCACTTTGACTAGCTAATTTGGCTTTGCAGAAGCTGGACCACTTTCCATTGAGATAGTCAAGGAAGCCTTGTCCGGAGAAGGCTCTCCAAGTCCTCACTGTGAAATGAAGGTCCCTTGTCAGATCCTGGGTGACAGCAAAGCATATAAGCAGCTGCAAGTTTCACCTTGTTAACTTTGTTCACGATTAAAATATGTTTAAGTTATTACTGCTCACACCAGAAAGAAGGCTCGTGATGCTATTGAGCACTGGTTCACCTGTTTTGCCACTCTGAGCTGTCCCAACACCACCAGTTCATAACTTCTTGCAGCAGTAGGGTGCATCTCCCAATGCAAGAATTCCCCACTCTCCCACAGAGCAAAAGCCTCATTCAAACTAAGCTCATGGCAGGCACACTGGCCTGTGGATATGGGTTCCATCACAGTGTATGTGACCTTTTGTCACACCATCCTGATGTAGTTGCTATATTACAGGCACACCTTAGAGTTTTTGAAAAGTTGTTACAGTTATTATTGTTGTCACTGTTATTAAAAAGAAAGTGGGAGATATGAGATACCAGGTTGTGTTTGTTACACGTGTTGATGGTTATGTTTACCAGAAAGCCCTGTGTCCGGGCACAGCAGCAGGCTGGCCAGTGAGAGATCAGCTGGGGGATGAGAGGCAGTTGTGGGGAGAGACGTGTGGACAGCATGTGAGCCGGAAGCTGATTGGGTGGTGAGATGCATGGATAGCATGTGAGCCGGAAGCTGATTGGGTGGTGAGATGCATGGATGGCATGTGAGCCAGAAGCTGATTGGGTGGTGAGATGCATGGATGGCATGTGAGCCAGAAGCTGATTGGGTGGTGAGATGCATGGATGGCATGTGAGCCAGAAGCTGATTGGGTGGTGAGATGCATGGATAGCATGTGAGCCAGAAGCTGATTGGGTGGTGAGATGCATGGATAGCAGCACTGCATCTGAGCAGCCAATGGGTGGTCTTCCTCTGTTAATTTTTGGGTATGTCCAGAGGAAATGAAAGATATATAAAAAAGGTGGTTTTTACAATAAATAGATTTCCTTCACATGTACAAGGATGTCCGTGTCCCCCATTGCTAGAATTCTGTGATCTTTCCTAGGTTGCACTGAATTTGATATCTCTAAGGTTTATGAGTGAGTGTGCACTTCTGAACACAGCAAGTGGAATACTCAGCCACATTGTTTTACAGCCTGGATATTCTTATTTAGTGAGACATCTCAAAACTAGAAATAAGTGCTAAGTCATCTGAGCTGAGCTCTCGGAACATTTTCCTCTGACCTTACTGTACTGCTAAAGAGATGAGAATAGAGAAAATAAATGCTTTCAAAAGTGAGAATCAATGCAATGCACAATTCCAACTGGTTTTTAATTGTCTTCAAGTGCCCAAGAGACATTGCCACAAATTGCTATTTTTAGTAATTAAAGAAATCAACAACATATCATTTTCACAAATAGCACCTAATTATAAGTTTTATTTCTATTCTCATTTCTTCATGTGCTGCTTAAGGTTTTTACTTGAGACTAAACAAAAGTATTTGCCTATTTGTATAGAAAAAGACATCACAGATGAATCTTTTGTACCCAGAAGAGTTAATTAACTGACCGTTTTCCATCAATATACAATAATCTTCACATGATAACTTTAATGGGTATAATGCATGCAGGGTAATTCAAAACAAATTTTTCTCTGCTTCAGACAGCGACTTCCCTCATCTGGATTAGTACTAGTGTTTATTTGCAGTTTAAATTGAGTTTAACTGAAAGTTTTATAGTCTGAAAATTCCTAACATCTTTTTTTTAAATTATCTTGTGCATATTTGACATTGATAGTCGTCTTGTGGTTTGGGGTACTAGCTCTTTCATACAGGAAACTCATGATGAAGTTACAACTGTAATAGTTCATCACTATTGCAGTGAAAGAACTTCTTTTTTTCTTTCTTTTTCTTCTGCTGCAGACTCATTGTTGCAGACCTGGGATATTCCTCAAATTTTGAGTTAAATTAGATTGGAACCATTAAAATACTGAGAATGCATTCCAAGTGGTATGTGTGTATGATATGATGATGTCATTTTATGACTATGAGAGAGAGAGAGGAACCAATGCAATGAAATAAAACTGTAAAAGTACTTACTAAAATTCTTTCATTTCCTCTGGCAGCCAATACAGCATTAAAATGGTAAGAAGGGAAAGATTCTCTCAAATATTCTTTTCTAGGTAATACTACTGAAGACTTGAAGTATGCATATGTGTTGGTGGTAGGTTATAGACATATCCAGATGGATATGTCTACAGGAAATGTGGTATCTTTTCAGCACTAATGACACGCATGTGGAGATGATGTACAGTATCTTATAAATCTGCTTATAATTCTGAAAGTGTTGAACATTTTTGTTTATAACTCTATTGTTTTTAGAATAACCTACAGGTGATGACACCTTGCTGAAATCCCACTTAGAGTAGAAGTTTTCAAGTGTCTAATAATATAGATGATTATATTCTCTCCACTTGGATTAATTTAAGATAAAAATAAGTCATGTCAGCTCATTCATCCCATCTCAACCACACAGTAAAAGTAATTATTTCTGAAGACATGACCGACTTGATTTTCTCTGTAGGACCAGTTTGCTTCATGACCCTTTTCATATGAGTCAGCTGTCAGTAGGCCATGGTTGCATTGCTGTTACCACAGGAAGCTTCATTCCCCACTAAAAAGAGATAATCTAAATATATTCCTGATCTTATTTAAAAGTGTGGTAAAATCATACTATCTCCATGCTAGAGCTGCTCTGCAAGGGAGTTTTAGCACTTTTAAGGTGTGTCCTTTGCTGTTGGTTTTTGTGTGCCCGTTATGTCTCTAAGTTAAATCTATTCCAGTGGGAATATGTGCATTGTTGTTTTAGTGCTATTGCTGTGTCTGGTATGTGGTGCTAATAACTTGTCTTCTAAAGCTACAACAGTGGCCCAGTCTCTGGCAGTGTTTTCTATTCCTACACTTAGTGCTTATCATATAGGAATAAAGACCTGTTAAGCAATTTTATTACTCTTTAATTTTGTATAAACAATATTATATTGAATTAACACTTCGAAGTGTGTGGGAGATATTCAAATCTTCCACGTACACATACACACATCTACTGTAAGGATTGGTTGTATGGTTTTGTTCAAATTATATAATTTTTTTCAATCCCTCTATATTTTCTGTTCTCTCATGCCTTACAAACTTATTTAATGTCTGTCCACTTCTTCACTACAGTTCACTTCTGCTCTCTATATCTGTCACACCTTGGATGTCTAAAACTAAGCTTGGAAAAATCTATTCAATGAGGAGTTGAATTTCTTTCCCTTTTTTTCCTCTTAAGTCTGTATAGATTAGCCCTTGATTTTGATGAGGTTGTGGGTTTGGCCTCATGTCTTCTTTTCTGTGAGAAGTTACACTGAGTTTTTTCTCACTTTCTACTTCCTTCCTCTACCCAAATAACATTTAATCTGTAGATCAACATCAAAGTTAACAGAGCGGTAGATGGCTCAAAAATAATGGAGTTTTTAAGTATTTATGAAAACAGGTGTTTGTGAATTTCTGAAAAGCCATGTAAATAATAGCAGCTAGGGGTGGAAAGCTGGAAAAAGCTGCAGTAGGGACCCATGTCTTGTTCAACCCTGTGTCCTTTTGAATGTTTCAAGTTGAGATAAAAAAAAAAAATTAAGAACAGACTTCTGTTGCCTTAACCAAGTTTTTACAAAATGCACAATGCTTTTTATGGAAAAGGACATGATTGATCCATGGTTTCAATAGAGGGCTGTAGTTAACTTTGAAGATGCCAAGCTTTGCCTAGTACCTAGTTCAGGGTTATTCTCCAGTTGGATAAATATAAACTGCAGTGTCAATGTTTGCTTTCATGCTAGGGCCTTTTTCTAGATCTCATGGTGTTGTGTCACTGAAGGCCTAGGCCTAGTACTTTCTTTTGCTTTCTATGAAATGTACTGCTAGAGGAAAAGGGCAAGAAAAATATTTTTTGCAGTGACTTATCTTTCTGAGAATTGTTTTAGGTTATTTGGAATTTTCCTTCAAGGTCAGCAGCCATTTGAGTTATTGTAGAAGGATTAGGAAGATTGCATTAATACAATTGAAATAGAAAGTGATGCCAAGACATGGCTTTCCCCCAGTGCATTGACTCAGTTCTAATTGAGTCTGGGTTGTGTGGGAGAGTGGATTGTAAAAGAATAGAGATTGTGCTGCAGGCAATCTCACCCTTGATGAGTTGCAGCTGTGTAAGATGGATGACCAGCACTGAAGGAAAAAGAAGCACGGAATGCTGAGGTGCACTGAGCAATCACAAAAGAGTAAACGGGCACACAGGTGTTTTGCATGTGAGAGGCAGGGTATAAAAGACTGAACTGGGGAATAATAAAGTGGTGATGCTTGAAACCATTCATGGTGTCTGTCATGTGTCCTCCATTAGGATTGTACTCAGAGTCAGGCACCGCAAGAGTCACACTGCATGCCTGAGAGCATTTTACAAATGCTTCTTGAACTCTGTGAGGCTTGGTGCTGTGACCACTTCCCTGGAGAGCCTCTTCCAGTGCCTAATCACACACAAGAGCAAAAGCTTTTCCATATATCCAGGCTAAATCTCCCTCAACTCAGCTTGATGCTGTTTTCTTCAAGTCCTGCCATTGGTCACCACAGAGAAGAGGTCAGTGCTTGCCCCTTGGCTTCGCCTCATGAGGAAGTTGTAACTGCAATCAGGTCTTCCTTCAGTCTCCTCCAGGCTGAACAGACCTCAGCTACTCCTGATAAGTCTGAGGAGTAGTCTGGTTCATTCAGTTACAGTGTCATTAATTGTTATGATTCATGGGCTCTGGGAAGACAGTATTTATTAAGAGAGCACATGTGTAAGGATTAGAAAGTCCATACAAATTAATTCAGAAACTATATATTGATGTTTAAGAGACTTACAAATCACTTTCTTATGGACTCAGCACTAGTGATTGAACCGTGGTTATTACATGATTTATGGATATGAAAGATAAATCCATTCAAATTAGGTGAATTGCCAAATGAATCTGTATATTTGAAGAAATATAATCTGCTTGTAGTAACAATGCCAATTTAGATCACTTTAATACCTGTTTTAGAAAAAAAAAAAAAAGATATTATTTTACTTTATCCTCTAAAAATCTCCAAGCTGGTACAAGTGCATATTTTTAAACTTACCATAAAATATCTCTAGCTTCCTATTGTGATAAGGTAGACATAGCATGGATCATTATAAAATAGCATTGGATAAAATAATTTCCAAAGTGTGTTATTCTAGTGGGTTTACTTAGCAGGGTAGGGGTGTTTGGATTGTAATCAAGACCATCACATGTTGGTAAAGTTAACACAAGGGTGAAGAGGTGTCATGAGGCCTGAGCGCTGCTTAAATCCCTCTTAACTCATTGCTCCAAGAAGCTGAAGAGACTTGAATGGTTAAGAATCCTTTTGCTTCTTCTTGCCTGGAGATAAGTTTGACTTTATGTGAAAAATGGAAGAATTTTCCTACCGTTATGAAACTTTAATAAATACACCTCAATAGTAATGAAAACCCAATAAGACCTGTATAAAAAAAATTCAAGCAGAAGCAAACATGATGCCAGTGACTTGTTTCATCAATGACTATTTCCCACAGAATTATTTTTACTTTGTAAAGTAAAATAAAGAATTATTATGAAATTGATCCTTGACTTTTTCATTAAATTTATACTCTAAATACTTTCACTCAGTATCTCAGTCTTACAGACAACAGTGTTGTGCTGCTAAAAGTGACAACTATCATATACAACTTTTTTTTTCCTGAAGTGTAAAATAAAATTAGGTAACTTCTTCTTCCATGTCCCTTCTTGGTGCTCTCTCTCCTGGTGGCAACCACTCTTTAGGATTTTATCTTCTGGTGAATGCAGTATGCGTTTCTTGTACAGCCCTCCTGTGTGATATCCCATCCATAGTGACCTATCTGGGGACATCCTTCCCAAGGAAAGTCTGCCCCATTTAAACAAACTGCAGGATGGAAATTTGCAGGAAGTTGTTTCACAAAAAATAACTTTGTGATTTGATCTTACAGAACCTAATTCTGTAAGGAAATTTCTGTCATTTCTGTTAGGAAATGAGTTGTGTATGTTAATTTCTCTCAGGGATTTGCATAGTGCAGTATTTGAATTTTTGTATTAAATGTGCTTGCTGTAGAACAAGGTATGAGTAAAATACGACTGGGAACTATGGGAATTTTTTGTTACTGACACATGTGCTATGTTGAGATAGACATATTATTAAGAATGAGAACTTGACTCCCTCTTGTCCGTGCAGGGAGGATATTGCAGTATAAGACGGTTCTTTGCAATTTAGACTTCATGGGCTTGCTCAGGGTCATTGTATAACAACAAGACACTTTTCAGCAATTTGCACTGTCTTAGAGTTTTTGATTGAATCTAATGTATTGTATGCTACCTGCAGGATTCATGAATATTTCTCGTTGAGAGATAAGGAGTTTTCAGGAAAAAATATCTCTTTCTTTCCATAAATTAGGTTTCCTCTCATAAGTCTTCTAGTTTTTAATGTGAAAAAACACCTGTCAGCTGCTTAGAAAGCTTTTGAAATCTGTTTAAATGTCTTTATATTTTCAAACTGTGCTGCCTAGCATGTTAGAACTTGTCAGAGAAAGAAATTGTACTACTCAAATAGAGTGGGGGAAGAACTGAAAGGATGCAGACATACAGTGTTGACGGAAACATCCAGGAGCTTATAGCAGAGGAGCACTGAAGTGGGTGAGCAGGCTGAGCCTCAGTGAGTTCGCCAGTGTTTCACAGCACGTCTCTATCTTCTCTGTCTTCTTTAGATAACTACTGCCCTTTAGCAATGAGCACAGCACTGCTGGAAAAGTTGGGTAGAAATGCCAGCAAAACCTGGAGAAGAGATTGTAAATACAATCTCAGAGAACACCTAAGCAAACTTGACATCCATAAGTCCCTGGCCCCCTGACAGGATGTATCTATGAGTGCTGAGAGATCTGGCAGACACCATATTAAGCCATTTATGATCATCTTCTAAAGGTCATGGTGACCAGGAAAGGTGCCTCAGGAGAGAAAGAAAATGTCACACGTGTCTTCAAAAAGGGCAAGAAGGAGGACCCAGGGAAGTTCAGCTCACTCCCTGAAAGGAGAGGGTGCACCACATTCTGGAGGCCATCTCTACCCACATGGAAGACAAGAAGGTGATCAGCATGGATTCACTGAACAGGGTAAAGGCCTGAGCAGCCTGATCTGACTCCATGGCTGAGCCTGCTCTGGGGAGGCGGTATGAGTGAAGACCTCCTGAGGCTGACATTGACCTGAATTTTCCTGGCATGCCAAATGGGCTGGCAGGTCACTCTTATGATCATGATTTCAAAACAGTTAGTGATTCTATTGTGATTTTACCTACCGCAGGATTTGCTTGATTCTATATGTTTGAGAAAGGCAAATGAAAGGCCAGTGAAAGTTAGAGTTAAGCAATAATATAAGAGAGGTAAGGGGGAGGGGAAACAGCATGGTGATAAAAGAGTTGTATTTTCATTTAATAGGGCAGTTGTTGCTTATCTTTTTCGATCCCTTTCCCCAAGAATTTGTGAAGTGAGATAAGAATACTGAGACAAAATGATGGTAATTGGATATAGTAATTACTTATAAAGAGGAAGGATTCTGGCACAAGGAAAATTGCAATAACAATTCTCCACAGGCAGAAAATAATTTAAGTGCATAATTAATAGATTTGTTAGAAAAGTACTTAGATTGTGAAATATTGTGAATAGACCTCTTTCCAGATGGATTAATATTAATGGGTTCTCCAGCACAATATGAAACCTTACTGCTCTGTGTAGAGAATTAGTTGCATTAAGATGTGTGTGAGTTTTTGTTTCTTTACACTGTTCCTTCTCTTGCTCCTGTGGCTTCAGGGAAGAGGATGGGGAGAAGGAAGACTGTAGTAATTTCACGTTCACCAATTCTGACTTTTCTTGGTCAACACACCAAATTTGTGATGGTTTTTGTGTTTGCTCTCTTTTCTTTCTGTGAGATAGACTTTGGGAGGAAAAGGGTAAAACAGGCCCAACTTAAAGGTTACAGAGATATTTTTATTAACACACACAAGGAAGAAAGAAAAAAAATGAAATAAAAAAAAGTTTGGACACTTCAAAATTCTTCTCCCTTCCCCACAAATTGTTTACTTTCCCACAACCAACAGAGAGCGAGAGAACTATGATTTTCAGTCAGTGTCACCATTTAAACATAATCTTTCATCATTTTGGGAGAGGAATCTCTCTTGATGTCCCACGGAATTTCCCCACTGACAACTTAAAACCGTTCTCATATGGGTTTTAACTGCCACAAAAAACAGCTGCCTGGTAAAAAAAGCTGCTTCTGTGACCTCTCCCATTAGCACTTTCCCAGGCTGCTTATAGTCATGGGTCTAGACTTTTGCATATTAGGGTGTCACCTTTTAAAGCTGCACAACTCAAAGGAACAAAGGATTCTTCTTCTCAGGAAATAGAGGTATCTTCTCACTTCTTCAATAGCACTAAAGGACTTATCTCTATCTCTGTTCAAGCATCTCATAAGACCAGTATCACTTATTCCATCACACACACCTTTGTTCAAAATCCACACACAAAATTGAACAACATCTCCCTAAATGCATGTCTTCCCATGATTTAAAGGGATATGTTAGTCCAGTTTCCATGGTTTACATCCAGAGAAGTCCAGTCAGAAATGTCTACTTCCTCAATCCCTTCTTCCAACAATCTTTATCAGTTCTTTCTCTCATGCTGTCTCTCTAGGTGTTCCTTCCTCTCTCTCAGGGAAAGGGTTGAAGTTCTGAAAGCTTCAGGTTGCCAAGAAATGGTTAAACCCCGGCCTGCTGTGGCCATGGGATCTCTGCTGGGCAGCAGCTTCTCTGGCCGCCCTTCTCAGAGCACCCGGGCTTTCCCCCTGCTCCTCCTCTCTGCCCGGGAGTCACCAGAGGAGAGGGAGGAAGCTCTGCCCACCCCCCGCTGGCAAAGCGGGGTGGGCTCGGCCCAGCTGGCCCCGTAATTGTTATCAGGGGCGCGGCTCTGCCCGCTCCCTCCCAGCTCGGCTGCCTCTGCGGGGTAGGCGACCTCCCCTGCCCTGCCGGGAGCCCACGGAGACGGAGCAGGGCTCCGGCTGCCTTCCCCGCCTGACAGGGAGCGGCAGGGCCCGGCCAGGCTGGAGCCGACTGTCCCCAAAGGGAGGGAACAAGGGAACAGCAGGGCCCGGCCAGGCTGGAGCCGACTGTCCCCAAAGGGAGGGAACAAGGGAACAGCAGGGCCCGGCCAGGCTGGAGCCGACTGTCCCCAAAGGGAGGGAACAAGGGAACAGCAGGGCCCGGCCAGGCTGGAGCCGACTGTCCCCAAAGGGAGGGAACAAGGGAACAGCAGGGCCCGGCCAGGCTGGAGCCGACTGTCCCCAAGGGGAGGGAACAAGGGAACAGCAGGGCCCGGCCAGGCTGGAGCCGACTGTCCCCAAGGGGAGGGAGCGGCAGGGCCCGGCCAGGCCTGGTGTGTTCTAACAGAATGGCCCCACTCGATGTTACCTGTTGAAGTGGCCGAGAGGAAAGGGCTGACTTGGACTCACTCAGAATTTTATATGGGTGTTCCTCAAAGTCGCGTCTAGTTTCCTCAATGGTCTAACAGTATGTCAATATTTAAAAATGAACTCTGATAGGTGACTGTCTCAAAACAGTTCTAAGTTCCTGACAGGGAACTGTTTCCACTTTAACTAAAAACCAAACTGTGTCAACCTATAAAAGAAAAGAATGCTCCTAATTTCACTGTGGAATGGTGTCCTTTACCTAAAAGGCATCCAAGCAGTCAAAATTAAATCAGTTGACAATGTGAGACTATATACTTCACAGGAATATAAATGGAGAGAAGGTAATATTATGTACAAAATAATTAAGTGACATACCAGTGCAGTTCAGAGAAAGTAGCATATCCAAATCAAGATACTTAAAAATGAATTAATACTTTTCTGCTACATCTTCAGCACTGGGGCAAGGGAAGAGAAATAATTTGTCATGCCAAACAAATAGGGATGAACAGCTTATTTTCAGTTGAGTATTAGGAGTTTCTTCATTGAAAACATGGAAAGGCATTTGGAAAATTTTTATGTTTCAAGTCAAGAGAGAAATAACTCAAATGGGCTAGTGACCACTACTCGTCATCACTGGTGGTGAAAATAGACCCTTTTTCAAACAAAACAAACATCAGAAATGCCAGTTATGCAGCTCTTTAATTTTGTATTTCAGTTCTTAGAGAGCAGGTGTGACATGACAATATTATTTGATGTATCTCTGACCAAAGAAAAGAAGCAAGGTAAAACTATTGGTGGCAGCCAAAACAGGGCGATTTTGAAAATGTCTGTCAATAAAGCAAAAGTGCTTTTTGCTGCATTTGTGCCAATAGTGCCAATTTTGAAATTTTTATCAACATGTGACCCTTCCAGTTTCCTAGAGAAGGCAAACTCATGCTAGTAAGAAGAAAGGACTGTACATGTAAGCTTGCTGATTGTTTCCAGATTCCTGAGAAGACTATAGCCTAGCTGCATAATTTTGCCTTTTACAACAGGACTCAGATTATTTTTAATATTTCGGTTTTTGCACGTGCGTGCTGAACATTATTTTCCCCTCCATGTTCTCCTAACTTTTTCTAAAGTTTATAGAAAACTACCACAGGTGTGTTCCTAGTTGTGACTTAAATACTGTTCCATATCAAATTGCCTCATGGGTTATTCCTCTTCTCCTTCTCAAAACATCTTCCTTTTAAAGGAAGTTGTTGTCGAACAACTCAGCTCAGGATGCCAGAGATTTCCAGACAGATGAGATTTACACCTTTTCCAAGGATAAAGATTTTAGTTTCCTAACTAAAAATTGTCAAGTTTGACTATTACAGAATGTATGTTTTTGTAGAGTTCTTCCAGTATGCATTAATTGAACATGTGGGATTCACCTCTAAGGATTGCTAACCATGACAACGAGGCCAGCTGAGTCCAACAGCTGACAGAGCACAATAAAAGGAATAATTAAGAGAAGGCAACAGATTTGAAAGCCCCCAAAAGAAGCCAATTTTTTATTTCTTACCTTTGTTGAGATCATGCATTTTTTTTTAGATATTTTAATAATCATGCAATCTTGCTGCTAGTAATCTGATGAATCCATGCAATAGCTTATTCAAATTGCTGGTTTTCTTTCACTCTCCTTTTTATTTCTTCTCTAAAACTATTGAAAAAATTTGTGAATGTTAGAGGAGGAAGTGCTTGATTCCTCTTTAGTACATATATTGTTATAATTCTTTAGTTCTATTTGGCTTGCTTTTTGTGAAATCTTGTTATGATTGTAAATAAATTCTGTTTTTGAAATGGTATCTGAGCATTTTTTGACTGCTGGCAGACTCCTCAGAGCAAACTTATAAGGAATTTAAGGATTGCTTGCATACCCAAGACTGAAAAGCTGAAGGTTAAGCATAACAAATAGTTCACATGATAGTGCATTTGTGTTTAGAGCAAAATGCTTGAATTTCTTTAATTGAGTTTGAAAAAAACATTATTCAAATGTCTCTGGGCTGCTGTTCAAGTGAAGTCTCTGTGGAGGATTATAGTTTTACAAACTGACACAGGCCTACACAGCACAAATTCAAGGAATTGTTTTTCATCATTGTGTACTGACAGGAAGATCAGGCAACATCTTCAGACAGCTGCAAGGGCAACCCTTGTCTATGCACAAGAATTCTTGATTCTGCTGACACATATATTTGACTCTTCTCAGAATTTTATTTTTTTGTAGACAGATATTAGTTAATGTGAGACACACCATGTGCTGAAATTCAATGAAAATTCCCCGCAGCTCAGTGGTCAACAGCTCGTGTTCGATGGATATCAGTGGTATGTAGTGTATCTAGGGGTCCATAGTGGGACCAGTGTTATTTAATCTCTTAATTAGTAGCATAGATGAAGGCCTCGAGAGCACCCTCCCTCTGCAGATTTTCAGACAACCCCAAGCTGAATGGTGCTGTTCACACTCCTGAAGGATGGGATGGCATCTGGAGGGTGTGGCACCTGGGTCAGGACAATCCCTGATGTCAACATAGGCTGGGGGATGAACTGATTGAGAGCAGCTCTGTGAGGAGCACTTGGGGTTGCTGGTGAATGAGAGGCTGGATGTGACCCAGCAATGTGCACTCACAGCCCAGAAAGCAAATTTTATGCTGGGCTGCATCAAAAGGTGTAAAGGAGCAAAATGGGGAAAAGGACAAAACCAGGCTGGCCAGAGACAGGAGTAGGATGGTGTGCCAAACCTTGAGAAAGCAAGTGTTACTGAGGTCGCTCAATCTGCTCCATGAGATGTCAGCTACAGCAAAGCACACATATAATGCTTCTATACCATGAGGAACAAACAAGAGAAGTTTGAAACTTTGGCTCAGTCTGAGAAATTTGACATCATTGACATAAGTGAAATCTAGTGGGATAAGCCCTGTGACTGGAGTGCCATGTTGCATGGTTACAGGTTCTTCAGGAGGAATAGGAGGGCAGGTGAGGCAGGAGGTGGCACTGTACATAATGGAAGGTTGGAATGTATGGAGCTTATAATTGGAGATGGCATGGTTGAGACCCTCTGGGTAAGGATTAAGTGCAAAACAAATAATGTGGATGTCATTATGGGAGTCTAGAGCAACCAGCCGGGATGATGACAGTGATGAAATATTCTTTGAGGAGCTAAGACACACCTCTAAATCAGCTGCCCTTGTTCTTATGGGAGACTTCAACTTGCTGGATGTTAACTGGAATCACCATACAGCTGGAAAATACAGGTCCAGAAGATTCCTAAAACACCCAGATGACTACTTCATGATACAGTTACTAGGAAAGCTGACTTGATTTATTGCCCCCTTTGATTTATTGCCGGTTAACAGAGAGGGTTTCATGAGTGAAGTCATGATTGGTGGCTGCCTTGGCCGCAGCAGCTATGAAGCAACCGAGTTTAATATCTCTGTTGACAGGAGGAAATATGCCAGGAAGACTTCAAACCTGGACATGAGGTCAGCAGATTTCAGGCTGCTCAGGGAACTAGTGAGTAAAGTCCACTGTGCAAATCATTTTGAATATGTTGGGGTCTATCAGTGCTAGTCGCTTCTCAAGCACCACCTCCTAAAGGCACAGGATCAGACAATTCCAGAAAACTGGAAGTCAAACAGATGAAGCAGAAATCCAGCTTAGGTGACCAGGAATCTTTCTTTCAAGGTAAAGCAAAAAATGAAGGTGTATCATCGGTAGAAGTAAGGTCAGGTGATGTGGGAGGAATACAGAGCATCTGTTTCCATTGTGGGGAAAAAATTGTGCAGCCAAAGCTCAATTGGAGTTCAAGCTGACCAGAACTGTGGGGGACAATAAAGAGATTCTTTAAATACATAAATGGCAAAAGGCAGTGCACAAATTGCATCAGCTCATTAGAGGATAAAGATGGTCACCTCTCAAACAGGGACACAGACAAGAGATGTTTAATGCTTTCTTTGTCTCTGTCCTCAACACCAATGATGGACTAAGGAGGTCCTGAGCTGGAGGATCATGGCTCTGAGGGTGATGAAATCCCAGTTGACCCTGATGTTGTGAGGACCTGCTGTTCCATCTGGATCCCTACAAATCTATGGGGCTTGATGGTATTTATCCAAGAACACTCAATGAGCTGGCTGATGTCACCTCATGGACTCTCTTAATGATTTATGAGTATTCTTGGGAGTCTGGAGAGTTGCCAGGTGACTGAAAGATGGCTAGTGTCTGCATTTTCGAAAAGGGCAAGAGCTACAGACCTGTCAGTCTCACTTAAGTCTTGGTAAGGTTATGGAGAAGATTATCCTAGAAAGTATTAAAAAACACATGAAGGATAATGAAGTCATTGGTCACCCAGCATGGCTTCATGAGGGGAGAGTCCTGTTTGTCAAATCTGATCTCCTTTTATGACCGAATAACCCACTAAGCTGATCAAGGAAGGCCAGCTGATGCAGTCTTTTTGGATTTCAGTAAAGCTTTTGATACTGTGTCTTACAGGATTTCCTGGGCAAAGTGTCCAGGACACAGCTGGACAAATGCATCATAAGATGGGTGAGCACCTCGATCATGGGTGGGGTTTTGGCTAGATATCCTAAGAAGCTGGTCACTCATTCCCTTTGCTTCTGGTGAGATGGAGAGAAGAATTGTTGTTATGATTTTTGGACAGCACAGAAATAACAACATGACTCTCAATACGATGGTGAAGATGAGAACAATCTTTATTGTTCTAAATTCTCTTTTTATAGAGTAGTTCAGTACAAAGAACATGATTCATTATTCAGTGTCTACACCCTTTGTCAACAACCTTGCCAGTGAACACGTTGGAAAAACACCACCTGCGGATGGTTTCTCACTTCTCAAGGTTTGTTTTGAATTCCTCCTTAAGATTTTCCCAGGACAGAATGAGAAAGTTGCTTGCTTGCCTTTCACACACACACTAGCAGAGCCTAAAGCCTAAATTCTGACCATATTGTATGCACCCATAGAGAATCAAAATAAAAGGTAAAAATCATGTGTAGAGATAATAGTTTACTAACGGAACTAAAATAAAGCATAATCATCATCATGAGAAAATGAGAGAGAAGAATAAACCAAAGAAAGATGGGTGATGCACAATGCAATTGCTCTCCATTTACTGGTCAGTTCTCAGCTGGTCTCCATGCAGCAATCCATAGCTCCTGCCAAATCCCCCCAGTCTATATACAGGGCATGATATGGAATCTCTCTTTGTCCAGTTCCAGTCAGCTGCTTCCCAGCTTCTTGTGCCTTCTTGTTGGCAGGGCATGGAACACTAAACAGTCCTTCATTTACAGTAAGCACTGCTTGTCACCCACTAAAATATCAGTGTGTTATCAACATTACTCTTGTACTCAATCCAAAACATCGGACCATACCTGCTGGTAGAAAGAAAATTAACTTTATCCTAACCAAAACCAGGACTAGTGGAAAATAATGTAAGATTTTATTTTCCCAGTAAGGGTTAGATTTTACTCTGTGCCATCACTTTCTAGATTGTCTTATTGTCATTTCTATATTGTGAAAGTAAAACTAATGGATGAAACTTCTGCATCATGAGAGATTTGATCTGTCAAGAGTTTGTGGAAGAGGTGTTTACAGAGCTCCCTCTCTTAGCAAGCATGGTTAAAGGTAGTCATGGCTGTACATGTAAAACATTAATTTTCCTTAATTCTCAGCAATTTCCCAAGTTTTCTTGGAAAAATAAGTGTAAAATGGTCCTGCCCCTTCTTTTCAGTATTTTAATTTCATACAACTCTGTTTCTTTCCCCTGCTGTCTGGAAATGTTTGTTTAATATCTTAGTTTGTTCAGTGTCAAGCTTGGTCAGGATGGGATTCTCACTCAGTCTCTCACAGTGATAACAGCTAGCAATACCTGTCATCATGCATTTATTCAGTTTTATTAATATGTTATGAGATTTTTGTTATTTTTTCTGTGTTTAAGTTCTTCTGAGACTTATTTACTGGCATAGCTCAAAAAATGCTGTTTTTAAAATAGCAAAGGCAGTTCCAGAAAACGAAAAGCTCCACCTCCCAAGCTCCATCAAACACCAGCCAAAACCAAACTTTTTTTTAATTATTATTATTTTAAATTTTTATCTAGGCAATGCATGTAAGCCCCATTTTTTCATAAAACATTTATGTTTGACATTTTTCAAAGACTATGTTATTTTTTGTGCTCACTGACTTCTGTTTCAAAATAATACAAGAAGGAGACAGAATTTGTACATAATTTCTGGAGCTTGAAAAGAAACACTGTAGGATGAAAGCATATCCAGGTGATACCAGGGAAGTACTAGAAGCAGCACTTTCAGGGGACCTGACTCAGAAGAAAATATTATGTTAACCTTTTGTATCTCTTCTATAGCTGTTGAAACTCTTTAGGCATGTTACAGAAGTGGCACTTGTTGGCTCTGATGCAATCAAGGACAAAAGATGCAGTAGGAATGTATTTTCAGAGTTCAGATTATAAAGTTCTTTCTCATACCACACTTTAGATTCAGGGCACAGTGATGGTTCTCCTGGGCTTCCTATCAAACATCAGGCATTTAGCCTGCAGATAAGAAAAAAACACATCTACCATCCAAGATGTGAATGACTTTTCCAGGAAAATGCAGCAAACTCACTCATTGGCTGTGTCTGCTTCACAGATGGAGGAGGAACTCACCCTGCAGCTGTGGGGTGAGTTCAGCTGCACTGCTAGGAGCTCAGCACTGAGTTTGCAGACTCTTTACTTTTGCGAAAGCAAAAAATCTTCCTCTCACAGGTGGAAACATCTTCAGCAGGAAGAGAAGTCAGAACCCAATGTCATAATCACTGCTGCAGTCAGAAAGCGCTTCCAGGGGCATCCATATGCTCTTAGGGACCAAATATTAAGTGATAGAAGAGGGTGTGGAGCTGCGCATAATAATTGAGGATTATGAGACAGAGAAATGTAAATTAAATCCTTTACTGTGACATTTGAATAGGTGTAAATTTGCATTCATATGATTTAATGTTATTTCCAGTGAGATATTGCTGTACCAAAAGGACTTAAACTGTGCTTGAATTGTCAAATCACATTCCTAGAAATACTGGTATTTTAGCAAAAAATCAAAAACTCTAGAAATATATTTTTTTCTTTTTTTTGAAGGGTATCCATCCAAGAAAATCTCTTGTATTTTTTCTTTGAGGAAAAATGAGATTGCTATTGGATCCACAATATTAACTTAGACCTAAAAGGAGGAGCAAAAGAAGAATATTATTTCACTAAATGCCTTTCAAAATATCAGCCAAAAATTTTACTAAATTCTGTTTCACTACTGAAAAACAATTAAGAATAAAGAAGAAAGTCGTAGATTTCAGTGACTTTGTAATGTTGTCTTTTTCTTAATCTGGAAATGAAGTTTGGGATAATTTAGTAAGGAGGTAATATAAAAGTGGATCTTTGTTTAAAGGCTTTTAGAAAAAAGCATGGAGTGATGTCCACAAAAGCCCACTTTCCCAAGGATGAGTATATTTTATAGGTTTTAAGAAATTACCATAATTGATAAAAAGCACCAATTAGGAGGACAAGTGGTGATGCAATTCCCCCCCAGACCAAGCCCTTTCTTTGGAGTCCTCCCCTTGGCACTAGCTGTACTTTGCTCATGAGAGTGTATCTCAAAGTGTTGTTCTCTGCTTTGCTTCTCAGGAGGAACCAAGAGAGCACAGGACCCCTGCACCTCCCAGGGCTTGGAGCTCTGGAATTTGTTTTGCCTTTTTGCCTAGGGAAAGGCCATGGAAAAGGACTGGGAAAACTAGTCACTAGTACAATAGACCACAGAGCTGCAAATATATGTGGGAAGAATACAGAGTACATATAAAAGAAAAAAGGCAAAAACTAAATGGCATAAATAATAGACAAACTGTTCCATCAAACTCTGTTATAACTTTGCAATTTCCATATTGTGCAGAAGTAGCTCATGGCAGAGATGAGAAAGGACAGCAGCAGAAAAGAGAAATCAGAAATCAGAGAGTTGGACCTCTGCTCTTAAAGATGGTTCTTATGATCAGAAGAATTGCTCTCTGCAAATGATACAAGGAGCTCCAGATTTATTCTGCCTCACTCTCTGTTGTGAAAAGTTTGCTTCTGTTTTTCAGGTCAAAGTCCATCTTGACAGATATTCCCTCTCTGTTGCCTTTTGCTAGATCTGTAGGTCCTCCACTATGCACCAGGCAACAATGATGTTCTGAATTTAAATCTATCAAAATCTTGCTGATCACTATCTATTAAATAGTTAGAGCACTTGTAACATAAGAGTTCTTGTTAGAAATGTTACTATGACTGACACAAAATACTTACATTTGGGATTTCCCAGTGAAATGTTTAGGGTTTTATATGTTTACCTAACAGATGAGGTCCATGCTCTTACTATTCCTCTGTGAAAAAAAAATTCCTCAAAGACATAAGACAACTGGAGGGAATTATGTGAGTATCTAAGTTACTGCAATTATAAATCAGACTGCAGAATCTAGATGGTTGGAAAGTCCTGGAATTCTTAAATGCTCTGCATGCTGAAAAAAGAGAAAAAAAAAATCATGTCAGTTGCACATTTACAAGTATTTATACCTATTAAGTGACTCCATCTCTTTTGCTCTGCTGTCCAACATTTCCTGGTGGGTCTAGCACTTAAGTGGAACTCTTTTATGAATATACAGATGGCCTCATTCTCATGTGTCTCCAGCCTAAATCTGAAGCAAAAATATTGTAGTGTTATTGGGTAGATATTGTTAACGTCTTTCTATTTTTTGAGTAGAAATGCAAATTATTTGCTTCTTTATGCAAGTTGTTAATAAGGAAGAAAACAGTACAAAGACAAAATAATTTAGTCAATGAAAAAATAAATTCCTATGAGCAAAAAACCCTTTGGCACTGGATTAATAAAAATGGTTTACTGCTGCAGAAGTGACTGCTGGTCAAAGAGAACCCTTTACTATAAGGTCAGAGCTATACACTTGCCTTTGAAGAGTCTGTACAGTAGATATTCTTCCTCAAGAGCCTGCAGTGCCAAGGAATCTCAGTAAATCAGATTCAAAGGACTTTTAATTCTGAACTCTGAATAACTTGACCTTATGTCTTATTGAACTTAGTGGTGACTTACTAAAGCAGACTTGAAATAGCAAAAAGCTATAGAAATCATTTTTGACAACTGTCTTTCTGCAAAAGCAAATTCATCAGGGATTTCTGTATGAGTTTTGTTTTGTGTTTTGTTTGTTCACTTGTATGTTTTTTGCTGGGGAAGGTAAGGTTTATTTCATTGTTAGAGTGAGTTGATAGGGAAGAAACCAGACGTAACTTTAAACAACCAGTGCCCATCAATTCACTTTCACAGTGGATGTTGTCAAAAATACTTCTTCAGAAACTCCTCGGTGCTGAACTCCTCTGAAAATCTCATCCTTAGAGAGCATTTTTCCTGTCAGTACTGGAAACAAAACTTCTTATTAACATGTACACTTTAAGTATTCATTCTAACACTCAGTCTTTTCGGAAGCATCACTTTGTATCTGACTTTCCTGTAACCTCATTCACCATTTTTCAGTGCATGTTTGACATCATTCATATTTCACTGCGACAAGTTCTCTTAGTTTTAATACAGAATACTTCTTAAAAATGTTCTCTTTTTTTGTGATGGTTATCGAGCATGGGAAACATCTTTAATTTACTGTAACTTAATTCATTAAGATGGATAATATATACTTCTTTGGTAAATGACAATGAAATATGTATCCTTTTCCCAGGCATTAATATTTCCCTGGTGTCAGAATATATTTTGATACATATCAAAGTTATATTCCTTTTTATTTTCCCTGAAAATCAATCATACTAGATATACTTCCTTTTAGTTCAGTGCTGATTTGTCTGGGTTGCACTAGAATCTCTTTCCTCGGATTTTTTAAGCTCTTTCAGAATCAAATTGTGTTTGAAAATGATATGTTCAGAGGCACAAATAAGTTTCATTGGATTCTGACAGACAGAGACAAATGTAAATGCACAATAAAGAGCTGCAATGCTCATATTGAAAAGTATTTCCAAGGTTACAATGGGAATTACAATCAGTTTCTTTTCTATATCATGACCTTCATGTTGCAAGAAGGGTTTGTATTATTTTCCTCATCCTGCCCAAAACCAAGGAGTGCTGATTGTAGCTCTCTTTTTTCACTTCTCAGCCAACACTATCATGTTTTGTGCTCTGGGCTGGAGATAGTATTTTTCAGTCCAATTACTTGTGGAGGAGCAGCAGTACAGCGAGATGCTCAAGAGCGCAACATGAAGTGCACGAGCAATTCCATTTGCTGCCTTCATTTTACCCTGACTCTTCTTTTGTCTTGCAGACACCATCACATCCTGTTTCTGTTGTGTTGTGTTAACAGTATCCACAGTTGCTACTTTTCATTAATAACAACAGTACTTTGAGAACAGTATGTCCCTACTGCTGAGTTTCCACTGCCAATCGACAGCTGAGATATTAAAAATGTTGACAAGGGAAATATGCGCAGAAGACATTCCTAGACAGGAAATTTTGTATCAAATTTAGTTAGAAATAATAATAGTATTATTATTAGTTTTATTATTACTGGTATTATCAGTTGCTGACTGATGATTTCATCACTACATATAAAAGTTAGCAAAGGCACACCCAGTTGGAAGAATATACCTGTCCTAGGAGGGGAAAGGGAAGCAAAAGACTGAAAGATTGAAATAAGAGAGTGAGGTAGGGAGAAAGACAACCTAGCAGCTCTTGCAACAGAGGCAGGAAGGACAGGCACTGTGGCTTTCTGCAGGAAAAGATACAAGGACTTTTCCTCTTCTCTAGCCTTAAATGGTACCAAATGTGCTCATAACATACAGGGATATGACAGCTCTTCTGGCATGAGATCAAGTGTGTAATTTTCAGTACACAAAATTAGGAGCAATGAAGAATCGTATTTTCACAATATTGACGGACAGATCACCCAACCAGAGCAGGTTCAGATTAATTTTAAACTACGTTCAAGTCCATCTCATTTTGGAGCCTGCATGGCTGTCACACTCCTCTTTCCATCTTCACTCTGCTCTGCTACTTCTCAGTGTTTAGAAAGCCAAGGCCCCTAGGCAGTATGAAATTGGAAGAGCATTAGTGCAGCCCAGCCCCTGATCCAGGCTACCTCTCTAACAGTAGTGCAGTGGCAAGCAAAGACAGAAGGGAAGTGCCGTGTTTTTAATGGCTCTGTAGCGACTGCCTAACGCAGTTGCAAAACTGCATCCTCGGTGACTTATTCTGACCTAATTAGAAGTCCCTTCTTCTCAGCAGGGTTTGCAAAGTGATCATAAGGTACTACCAACTTCTGAACCTGTGCTGGACAGCATCAGTAAAATGACTCTGTAAAGCAGAGAGCAGAGGAGGATCTTGCTTTTTGCTTCCAGATTCACTGTCTGCATGTTTTTTTTGCTTTCCTTTTCTTCTTCTCCCACATAGCTGCATGCACTGTGAACTGCTAAAGTGATTTAAAGCATTTAAAATACAAAACTCAATAACTTTTCTAAGGGTTCACGATGGAAAAAAGATCTTGCCCTGCAGACAACTTTTTATTTTTATTTTGAGATTCAGCAAAAAAGCTACAACATTAGCACTAATGCAATAGAAATACAAGGAAAATGTCCTTGAAAACATCTGTTTCTGTTTTGGGGATATAAATGCAGCAACATTCTGATCTTATATGGTAGGAGATATCTAAGAAGAAACTCATTAACCAGAAAATAAGTTGGATTTTGGGCTGGTACTCAGAGAAAGGTGAAGGATCCTGAAGTGCCCTACAGGATAAGGACATGACTTGCATCTTGCAGGAAAAATAGTGTGTGATTGTACCTGGTATGAAATACCATAAATTAATTTAAACAGAGATTGCATCAAATGTACAGAGAGCTTGAATTAATTTAAATATGAATGAGCATTCCTAGAATGCAAGTTTAATAACCTTTTTCTGACAAATATGAGATATTCTTGTGAGATATAATGCAGTTCTCAGAGCAGCTGCTTTTGCATTTCCCTGGAAATGAAATGCTTTTGCACTTCCCTAGAAACTGTTCTCTGGAATGTCCCACATTGAGAAATGGTGTGAGACGCAGTGTCAAATTCAGCTGTTTTCAAAACTCCTCTCCTGGCGAAATGTGTCTCAACCAGCAAATGGAATGGTGTGAAGGTTTGTCCTCTAGACCACACCCAATCTCCAGGCCCCATTCTCTCCATATCTGTATAGTTTCATGCTAAGCTGTTACTGGGACTGCTCTCTGGCCTGTGCTAAATCACAGTCTGTGCATGGGACCTGTTTTGTCCACAGCTGAAACATCTTTGGGGCCATACAATTGTTCCCACTACACTGTAGAATTGTCCACTGTCTGGAACAGGATTAACCAAAAAGCACAGCACCGAAGTCCAGCTGATACCTGATTTTCCTAGTAGCAATACCTTCAAATTGCAATGTGAGCTGTAAACATCAGGAGTTGTATGGAACCCCTAGTTTATATCTTGGCTGAAAAATGAGCCCTTCAATTCTTTGCACTAGGCTGAATCATTCAGTCAATAAGAGTGCCACCCACTGAATCACCAATGGTATTCCTACAGGAATACCTTTTTTCTCCCTTATTGCACTGACCACGGTTGTGTCAGCTTTGGAAGTTACCTGAGGATGTGCTGAATACTTTCTCAAAGCTAAGCACATGTTTAAGGACTCTTTCATATGCAGAGACATCTTGCAGAGTGAAAATCAAGATTCAGAACTACAAATTTGTATCGCAAAGTTGCATTGCTCCTAGCTATAATTTCATTATGTCAAAGTGGCTTATCAATAATTTAGTTGTTCCATTAGTTTTGTGTTAAGATGTTAATAGAGTTAACTGAGTTAACACATGCATAATTTATGAGTCTATAAGCTAAATATTTTAAAATGCAATATTCAGACTTACTGTGGTAACGGCTGTCTCTAACAGCTTAAAAATGCACTGCCTGCGTTCTGGAGCAGCTGAAACATGGAGTTTCTGTAAAGCAGCAGAGAGAAGAGCTACCACACCCAGGGTCTGTAGATAAAAAGGGGGAAGACTGTTGAAGTCAGGTTGTAAGATGCTGGTTGGAAAGGGTGTGTTTGGAAAATGCAGATAGAGTACTATATCCCAACCTTGCTGTTGCACTACACTATTTTCAGTTTAATCTTTCCCCCCACTTTATGTTTTAGAAAGAAATCACAGTTACATAGCTGAGCTATGAATTCCTTTTAATCTGAGGGGAGCACTAGACAAAACCCAAAATAACCATAAATTTTGCCTGCAATGTGTACCTCCTAGTCAGTGGCTTTGCACCTCATTGTACCATGTCTACAGAGGGCATAAATGAGACATATGAATCACACCTATGACTTACACTAAGATAATTAAATTAAGTGTGAGCTGCTGAGAATAAATCATTCTGAAACTTGAGTGGTATTGATTCCAAAGCCTGAGATAAGAGTTTAAGTATATGTGTTTTCTTTTAAAAACCCACAATCCTGAAGTTTAAAGGTGACTTCTAATCTGAATGTTCATTAGACTTAAATTTGTTCCGTCATATATTCTGTAACTTCTTTATTTCCCTATTTTAGATTGTGATCTTAGTTATTAAAACCAAAAGATGAGGTAAAAAAGCATTTCATAATCTTAGAAAGTTACATTCAAATTTAATTTCAAAATGCAGGCTGACATTTTAAAGGCATAAAAGATGTTTTTATATAGTGGTATGAACGAATAGTCTGTATACCCTCAATATTTTTGTCGTTTAGTCCAAGTGCAATCTCCTGTAGCCTTCTTTTCTCTCTCTCTTTCCTCCTCATTTTTTTCTATTTCTGAATTAAGCTCTCATCTAACTTTCAAGTAAACAAATCAGGTGGATATTTTGTGGTCTGACAATATTACCTAGAAGCCTCTAACAATCTGACCCTACTAACTAGAATTCTAACACAGACAAAATGAACGTGCTTTGTCTCTTTTCTGCTCATTTAAGTTCTTCTAGTTAGTTCAGCTGGGGAAGCAATATATGAAACAAATGCCATAGTATAAACACATAGTTATTTACTATGATTTGCTATTATGTCAGCTGTTAATGGGTTTTGCAGTCAGTAAGGAGCATTACAGGGGAAGTTTACAGTGAAACTATCTGTGGTTCAGATATGTACCTCTTTCAGTCACAAATACACATTTAATCATTAAATAATAAAACACCTAACCTAGTTAGTTTTGTTCAATTTTCACAAAGTTGGATGACAAGGGATCAGCTACAGGGAGGCTGGGGAGACTAGACTTAAACCACAGCTATGCCATTGGTGATCATAGGAGGCAATCTGAAAGTCTCAGCAGCACTTGGCTGTGTTGATCATCAGTAAGCATTGTTGGCACAAGCCCCTCAAAATTTTAGTTTAAAATCACATTTTAGGTTGTGCATCTGTTAATTCTAAGGCAAAGGGACTCTACAGAGTCACCTTACAAATAAAGAGAATAACCACAAGTGCCTGTTCCACCCAATATTTTCCTTTGCTACTAGGCTATGGTTTTCATCCCTATTACAACTCAGTGCCAGTGGAGTCAGAACCCAGAGCAGCTGCATCTTTGGAAAAGACTGACTGAAGAGCTCCTGCTGCCTTATTTCTGCATAATGAAAGGGAGCACAGATTATTTATTTGTAATGAAAGACAGTAAAAAAGTTAGCCATCAAAGAAAGCTATCACCCAGATACAGTTTAATTATTTTCTTTATGTTCTAATATGAAAACTACACTCCATTTTTCAGTTATGCCTGAGAACAGAGTTTGGAAATTATCAGTTGCCCAAACATACAACCTCCTCTATGTATGAAACCACAGGGGAGAAATAGGCCATACTTGCAAGTATGTATGGTATAAAGTATTAGGCTGGTTTTCTGTTCTTCTGACCTACCGTATGTTAAGTAAGTTGTTCTATTTGTTTTATTTGATGATGGCTACAACAAGAGAATATATCTAGGCAAGATAGTGTTTCAGGCAAGATAAGCTATCTGACAACCATAGAAAGCCAATATCTGCTGTCCTTCAATAAGTGAACCCCTTATGAAAATAAAGGAATATATAGAAATAGCAGGATTTGTGTCCCATTCCTTCAATAAAAGGAAGAAATTTGATACATGCTGAAAGTTCTAGTACTGGGGATTTATATTAACTGATGCATCTGTTCAGAGCTACAGCTCATACGAAGTCACCATAACCTCAGGGAGAACATATGCTTCCTTTATTCTTGTCCTCCACACACAACTCATGTTATCATGGTCAGAAAAGGTTCCTAGTGAACTGTGGTATACAGCTGTTTTGTTACAGATATTTCTGAGAGGAGTTTGACAGCTGCAGATTCTTTCAGTACCTCTTGGCAAGAACAGAATTTTACCACAGACACTGGATTTAGTGCTGGTTTTGTGCAAGGATAAGGGGAAATGATTTGCAGAATTTGCAGATCCTTTTCTTTTATTCAGCTATAATTTTAGAAACATGAGCTCATGGTGTTTTAAACCACTTTAAATCACAGATGGCTTGATATCTTCAAGATATTAATCTTAATTGCTGTCATCAGTAGAGGTGGTTCAAGGATATAAGCCTATAGTAAGTATTTGGGGGGGAGGGAAGTGATGCTTATGTTTCATCTAGTGTACAGAAAAATAATCCATCCTTTTTCTGTTCCTGATATAAAACATTTTCTAGACGATGATTAGTGACACCAGTTTTCCATCACTGTTTAGGGTGAACCAAAAATTTGTGTTTTACAGTGGCAATACTGGAGTCCTTTTTCTATGGCTACAAAATTCAGCTTGTGCAAAGGAAACCCTTTTTAATCCAAATTTGGGAAGGAATATGTCAAGCTGCTCCTTAATACTATGTTTTCTTAAGTTTTCCCTGGCTTCTTGGATATGAATTATTTCAAATGCAATGAGATCACCATCATATATCAATTCAGCTTCTCTGGTGACACGCACCATGCTCCCGTTTGGCATTGAATATTCAGGTGCTTTGGGCTGTTCTGTAGTCAATATTTATACCTTTTGATCTGTCCACATGAGATCATTTGAAGATTTTCATATCATGTCAAAACACTTTTTCAGAAATCTGACATTTGGCATTTGGGTAAAGTTCTCCATTCACCTCAGTGATACCTTGCCCTTACACATGGAACACTAGATCTGTGTGCTGTATTAGTAATTAATTTGCCACTGGCAGATTTTCCTTGTCAAGAAAATTGTATTAAAACAACATTACTTCATCCATTTATGTCATATAAAGTACATGTATTGATAAGCATTTTCTGTTACATAGTTAATATTTTTATCCATTTTAAATCCCACTTTTCCCTACAGATTCAGTCAGAAGTTTCAAAAAATACTTCTGAATTTGGACAGTCTGTTTCCTCTTTCTGTGTCAGTCATGTTATACTAACATTAAATATAACAGTCCCCAGACAGGATCTTTCATAAAACAAAATTACTGAAAAGTATTATCATGGACAGTAGGCATGGATACTTAATATTTTTTTATCTGTGTCAGATAGAATTGGTACATAAGTAATATGTTTCATTCAAAATTAATTAGAGCAATGCAATTATAATGGCCTTCATTTCAGACATACGAAGTGGGCAAGGATAAACATATGGAGCCTGGGTATGAAGTAGAGATGTGACTCAATTACTGAAAAGTGTAAAATATAGAGAACATGGTGATTTTCCCAGACACATCAAAGAGTCAATACCCTTCATAAAGTCTCTCAAGGGTGTCTAGGCTGTGATGAATCTGCTGTCTTAGGTTCCTGTGCTACATTCAATATTCCTTGTGACCTTGTGTTGCTTTTTGGGCCTCCAATAGCACAATATTTCATTAAGAATTGCAGATTATGACAAATGCTAAGAAGTTCTTGACTTTCATCTATCATCTTCTTCAGAAAAGCATTTGAAGGAGCAGCGTTAGCTGAACTTTTAGAGAACGAAATCATTAAGATTCATATATCCACAAGTTTTAATCTAGTTTGGAATGTTGATCTTTATTTATTCAATTGGTAGAATTTCTCATTTTTGAGCATGATTGGCCACAAAAACTGCTCTTGACCCTAACATGGAGAAAAGTCATGCAAACACTTTTTACTGAAACTTTTTAAATAGACATAAAGCTTAAGCAAAATTTTCCAGTGGGGAACCTTGCTTAGGCTATGTGTGCCAAGACTTCCTAAGTATTTGTTCAGGCTTGGTTTGGGGTTTTGAGTCAACCCTGCTCAGCACTCATGACAGCAACAAGCCTGGCACCACAGGAAACATCTCTGCTGGCACTTCAAACTTCCAGGATTTTCCCAAAATCAAAAAATTGCTAGAGATGCCACTGAAGCTACATATTGCACAAAGCATGCAAAATGTCATGTAAAGATCCTGATAACATGACTACATCTTCAAAATTCAGAGGACTCTGTTCAGAACCATTCCAGCAAACCTCCTGATTGACTTTTGCTATTGTTAAACAAAATCAGAATTGAATGTTGACTTGGTGATATTAATTATGATAGAAAGAGCTGCCTATAGGCTTGCTAAAATGTGATGAGCGCTGGTCATGCAATATCATTAACCTGGCTCGGTGAATGCCACAGCTCTTCACACAAAAAAAATTTGTACTAACCGTTATATTTTCAATCAAATAATTTACTTCATTCATAAACACAGAGGTAACAGCTACCCAGAGTAAAGCAGTACAAACTCAAATTATATGCCACCTTCTAAAATGAACTCACTTATTAAGCTTATAAAAGATAGGAAGTAGAGAAGTAATACTAGAAGTACTACTAATAACATTCAGGCAATTTTAATAGCCTTTTGTTCCCATCAAAAGGTATTACAACTAGATATTCTAATTTTTAGAAATAGCTGTTTCTAGAAAGAGGTAATCACACTAAGTTAATAATTTTTTAACAAAGAGAGATTAATATGGCATTAATTTCAAAGCATTTAAACCGAAGAGAGAAAGCTTATTTTAGTGTAATGCTACCGTTTGGTCAGAAACTAGGCCAGTATTACTCAACTAAGGCTCTTTTCTCCATTAGTGCTCTACATATCTGATATTACTAATTCTTGAACAGACTTAAACCAAAACAGTCTCATTGAAACTAGTGAAAATCAGTAGTAAGAAAATAAAACAGGGAATTTGGTCCTTCTAGGAGTCTATCTACTACTGTCTCATTGTCAAATTCCTTTATACCTTCACTGCGACTCCTAATAAATGTCATAATATTCATCTTGACTCCTAAATCCCTCTTTCTAAATGCCAAGAGGTCTCAGATGATTCCAGGAAATAACATAATTCACTGTCACCTTGTCTTCTAGTCATCTTTAAGGCCAGTTAAAAAAAGACCTTTTAGGTGGTTTTTTGGGTTTTATTGTTTGTTTGTTTGTTTGTAATGATTATAGGCTGATCTTATCCCTACATACACAACTGCAATAATCACAGGCTTCAAACCTTTAAAAACAGGCTTTCTTAGCCTTCATCACCTAAGTCTATCTACCATTTTCTTCCCCTAATCAGAAAATTATCAGTGCTACTTTGCATCAAAAGTCTAAGACAAAGATCATGTTCTTGCCAACACCAGAATTGTATGGGAGGATTTAAATTAAAATGTCCAAACAAAACCAGCAATACAAACATTATATATTGGTGGGGTATCTGATGTACCCTCTAGGAAAACTATAGAGCTAGAATGTTCTATCTTTGCTGAAATATTTATATATCTCTCTTTACAAACTCATGGCATATCATTTTAAATGTCTCTGGGCCAAACAAAAAGTCAAAGTGAGAAAAACAAGCATGCACTAAGCTTTGTGCCTTGTGCTAAATCCACAGCATTTCTAGCTCCGTGCAGCAACTCCTCTATAATCACTTTTCTGAACAAGCTCGTCTGATTTGTAACCTCCCTGGGCTCATGTTAAGTCCTAATAGCTGTCCTAAAAGTCTAATCCTTCTTCACAAGTCAGCTGCTTTGTTCAAGGCTCCTTGCAGCAAATAAAGTTTCTTGGGTCTTGTGAGTTTTTCATTATTCAGCTGGCACTGCTTCTTTGTTTGGAAAGGCATAATAGCCATGAGGTGTCTGTTCTGCAGAGGCAACAGTCACTCCCAGATCCTAGCTCGACAGCTGTGAACTTTTTGTGTCATAGTCTCCATCTGCTTGCTTCAGAATCCACATCATTAAATGATGCCCCAAATGCATGCATCCACATAAAGACTGAGCTGTAGTCATGGGAACTTAAGCAGACAGCATTTCCTGTTGCTAACCTTCAATGCCACACAAATAGGTCTTTCAATTTGAAAAAGCATCAGCTTGCACTGTCTATATCACAACATTAAACCTTTAGTATCAGATATATTGTTTTAATTCCTCACAAATATGTCTATAGCCGCAATTTGAGGCACTTTGGGAATTTTAGCAGACCCATAGACCTGTTTTAACAAATTGCATATTTCCTTTTATCAGTGTTCATACATATTGTTACTTTTTACTGATTTTTAACTATTTTAAATATTTAATTTATATGCAATTTAAAAAAAATTATTTTATTTTATTTTATTTTATTTTATTTTATTTTATTTTATTCTGCATAATAGGAATGACTCCTAAGAAAACATCTTGAATTGATAACAGAATTTTTAGGAATTCAACATAAGATTATATAGATTTGATAAATCAGCCTCAGTTGGTCATATGCACAATCTGTACACGTAATGCCACAGAGAAAATAGGTGTGCTACAACACTTTATCCAGCCACTGTGGAAGCACAAGAAAAATGCAAATCTTCTTAAAAATATTTTAATTAAGTAACTGTTAATTATTCTGACTTATTTCCCAGAATAGCAATAAAATTATAGAGAATATAGAGAATTTTTTTAACTTTGCTGTGTTCTTTACTGACTCTTCAGAGTACTCCTGCAATTTTACTGATACATTGTGTTCACTAATTTAGCTCCTACTGTAAAATTTTAGAAGATGAGCTCTGTTTAAAAGACAGGGGAAGAAGGGAAGAACATCCCTCCCTCCTGCTCCTTATAAGAACAGAAGGAGAACCATGCAGAAGAGTCCTTCCAAGGAGGAGCATCACATCCAGCATTTCCCAGCACAGCATGCAGAGAAGCTATGATAGGCAGCATGAGCAAGTAGCTGGATGACATGAGCAGTGTGGCAGTCCTCTTTTTCCTATCCAGTAGGTCAACTGCTTGTGTCAGTATGACAATAGAATATTGGGTTTGATTTTTTTTAGGTGGTTAGGAGGATGTAAGTTCATGGTTAGGAGGAGGTCAGGCAGATTTCACTGGGGTAATGAACTGTCACTTAGACACAGGAAACTATTAAGAATATGGTTATCTTTTCCAAACTTCAGGTTACTCTCTGGTACACAAACCATCTATCCTTCATTTTAAGTCAGATAGTAATAAACTTTTAAGGAAATGCATTGATCTATTTTTTTTTTTTTTTGAGGAAGCTTTGTAAAATTTTACATTTATCTAACCATTTAAAATCCTAATGTTTTTCAGGGATGAAAGCATGGCTGCTTCCTCCAGCTCCTCAGAGGTTGTTGTGCTGGTGTAGTTTCTGATACAGCAGAGAGTGCTGTCATGCCTAATGGTTGTAACTCATGCTCCACTCAATCTACATGAACCAGAAAATTTGCTGCATGAAACACAGTGAGAGAGGTCATGCTCCTCCAAATGTTGGCCCTCCGGCCCATTGCCTGATCTTGCTTGAAAACAAAGCAAAACAAAATTATGACATTTGCTCCCAGGTCATGTATCTGTATAGGGATGGATCAGTATAAGGAGAACAGAGCTCTACAGGGAATCTTGCTTAGCTCATACCAGTTATCACCTACATACTTTGTTTTGCAAAAAATGTAATACCTCATTCCTTGGGACCTGGATTTAATCCCATTTAAGAAAAAGAGGAAGTTAGCACCTATAAGTGAAAATAATGAAGCAAAAATATGGATCAGAACCTACAAGTCATTTGTCTTTGCCAGTTATCTGGAGCACCAGTCTTTTGTTGCAGAAAAGCAACTATCCTGCATAAAATTGTCTCTTGGTACAAGAGATTGGTCCCAAAGAAGTCCTTGAATACAGCAGAAAGAAACAGGAAGAAATGTGGAATATAAATGTGGAACAAAGCCTTTTGTTTATGTAATTTCAAGAATATAATTTTTCCCAGTTACTTCCCATACGTTTTCTTTAGGTTTGATTTCTTTGTTCAGTCCTAAAACTTCTTTCTTTTAAAATAAATTAATTTAGACTACTAGATTATGTGAAAAAAATATTGGAATAAACACTCCCCGTCTTATTCTTTGCTTCTTCCTTTTCCTTTTGAATCTTTTTCCTCATTCTTTTGTCTTCAATCTCATCAAAAGGAATAATACATATTTGATGCAAGTAATACAAGCCTTTTTAAATTAGACTGAACAATTTTTTTTCCAAGTACAAATTTGTATTCTCTGCGATTCTTTCTGATACTTGATTCTCTGCATATCTCTAGGCTACACAGTTAAAAGTCAGTTTAAGATTTTCTGTTATTTCTGCTTAACTTATGAGAACTGCATAATGGTTACAGTCATCCAGTGGTCAGAAAAAATGCACCAGAACGTCTTTGGAGGTGGTAGCTCACATTAGCCATTCCTGTGTCTGTACATACTAGTTTGCAAATGTTGTGTTCTCACAAAAGCCCCTCACACATGTCCAAGGCATGTTGTTTTCTGTTCTCTGTTCTCTGTTGAGTTACTATTGTATCCCTGATAACTGAGAACTTCTACATAAAGCTTTTGCACACTGGACATATGAAATGTTGGGACATCGAGAAAGAGGTACTTGCACTTAATTATGTGATGTGTGGTTTTCAAAATTAGAAGAATATTTCAGGTAACCCTCACTCAGCAGTGCTGTCAAGAAGATGAGTGTCCACAGCCCTATAGCACAAAGAAATAGGTAGCAGTTATCTGCTCAAGGTATATTTTGTAATTCCAGATTTACATTATCAGTGTTCTTATTGTTATTGTTATTATTACAACTGCGGGGCATTCTAGTCCATGTGAGCAATTGAAGCATGCAATTACTACTTTTGATTGTTAAAACTGGTAAAACTTTAAATATGTGGAATTCATGAAGCATTTTCTCTCTTTCTTCTTTCCCCTTATGGTATTTTGTCAGTGAAGGCCAGATGCACAATTATAGATGGTTCTGAACAATTTTTATGCCAGTTCTATTCATGGTGTGCTTGGCCTTCCATAATAAAAGGCTTGAAGAAGTTCATGAGCTTAAAGAAGATTAGAAACTAAATAGAGGCTAACAATTTGAAATAAAAGCTAATATAAAAATCAATGTTATCCAACCCCTGAAATGTGTGTGTATGTAGCTTTTTGGTTTTTTGTTTGTTGGTTTGGTTTGGATTTTTTTCTTTGGGGTTTTGTTTGTTTTGTTTAGAAAGCCCCACAAAATAACATTGGAAACAATGTTATGGGATATTTCCATTTTCTAACTGCAGACACAAGTGACACATAGAAGTAAAGATAAACATTTAGATTCTCTCCAATGGCCCTGTCTTCTGCAGCTGTTGTGCAAGTAGAGGACAGGATGGAGAAGGTAGCATTAATGCTTTTTGAATGGTTCTGAATTCAGACATGGATCTCAAAGATTTTAGAAAATTGTTACCAATTACCAAAATATCCCTCAAAATGAAAAAAAAAAAAGGCCCCCAGACAAACCCAGATGTCTCACAAAACTCTTAAACCTCCAGTTATGGGAGATCCTACTCTCCAAAAGAGAGGCTGTCCTTGAGATACTGCAGTGGCAATGGGTGAAATTCTTTGAGTTTTTTATGCGATTTTTTTAGCCCAAATTTCAAATACAGAAATGATTTAGCTGTTTAGAAACTGCTGACTTTCAATGGCATGCAGGTTTTTAAGTGCTTAAGTCACCTAAAAATATTGACCTCTTAGATATTTTTCAGCTTCTCTGTAACTGAGTTGATGTATGTTTGGCTCAGTCTTTAAACTTTACTTTTGAAAGTGACTTTTCAGCTTCAGAAATGTCAGTATCTATGGACTATTCCGACTGATATTTCATTTTTCATTGACAAACATTGGACTGTTGATTTCTTCTCTTTCATTTTACTCCTCACTCTGATTCTCTATAGAAACAAATAAAAAGACAGGGAAAATACCTGCCAAAAATGAGGATATACTCCTCATATATGGGGAGAATTACATCTGGGGAACATCAATGACTGCTAAAATTGAAATTTCATTTCATATTAAAAGCAGCCTTCATCATCTAAAAGGCATCAATACAGGTAAATGGAATTTAAGTACAGTCTATAATGTACATATCAGAAGAGTAAATAATTGGCACTTCTGTTAATTCAGAGTCCCTCTGGTGCAAAACCATTTTTTTATTCACTTTTTGCAGAATTGTCTGGCAGTAAGTCTGTGATGGGTGATTTTAAACTTAATATTTAGAAAAAACATTTAATAGTAAAGAAGTTATTAAAACGTTATCATTATTTCGGCACAGAAAGTTACAGTTCAAAAATTTCCTTTATTTAAATATGGAGTCACTCAAATAAATAAACGATGTTGAACTATCACATCTGAATTAGGATTATGCTACCTGCAAAATCACTGCAAGCTGGTATTAACTGTCAGTAAGGAGAAAATGTGTTTGCTATCAATGAATAATTGCCTGAGTAGATAAAATGTAGAGCTACTTTAGTTCTTTAGCTGTCTTTCTGTTCTTGATAGACAGAGATTTGGGCTATTATAAAAATTTCCATTCTGTAAATATCATCACCTGTAATAGATTCATGCCCTTTGCCAATGATAGATTCTCCCCCAGAAAAATCCATTCCTTGTGATAGATTTCAGTGGGAGTGGCGTGGCAGTCTTGTGACACAATCTTGCAGCAGCTCCAGCTGATGCTTTCCTCAGCTGGCATCTGCCATTCCCACCTTGCTCAGGTTGCTGTTCCAGGAACTGCTGTTGTAGTTGCTGTGCCTGGAGTGGGTAACTCCCAGGCAAAGCACATCCACATCCAGGCCTATACACTACAAAGGGGTGAAACAAAGACAGTGCATGCCAGTTTCATCTGCTTGTGTGCCAGGTCACTTTGTCCAGCCATCATCCTTCAGCAGCCTTACAAAATGCCATAGTGCCAAGTGCTGCGTGTACAGCCCCCTGTTACCTCCAAAGGTGCACACAAGGTGCATTCTGCAATCGAAACACTTGCATGTGTTCTTGCCTCATTCAACATTTTTGAACTAAGCTTAATTACCCTGCAAACTGCATTGGAGTGAGTGGTCAGGTATGTGTGGCGTGTCTGTTAGGTCAGGTGAAAATTGCCAGCTGTGGCTCAGTTCTGCTGGCTTCACCTTTTACTTCATATACAAGGGCAGGCCTGCAGCTTTGGAATGGAGGGAGGTGAAAGACAACCATTATGCATTCCTAAATTGGTGTGACATTTAGTGTGCAGAGATACAAAAATAACTTGTTTGTGACATTTCTGGAAATCATACCCAAAAGCTGCTCCTTAAGCCTTCCACAAGTTCACAGAGCTGTAAAGAAACCCTTTACCCAATCAGCAAAGCAGCTGCAATGCAACCTTCCACATTTAGAATTTAAAGTACAATTAAAACAATTAGGGAATAATACTTTTGCCTCAAGCACTGTGACACGGTGAGTTACCAATACATTAAATTTATGACCAATGCTCAAATAAACTGTCCCTGTCCAAAATGAATTGAGAATAAATATGAACTAAAAAGCCCCCGTCCTTCACTTCCTGGTGGCCACAGAGTTTTATCTGTCTTTCAAAGTCTTTTCCCAGAAATGGCTTTCCAGCATCTTCAGAAGAACAAAATTAAGTTACATCATTGGTTTGTAAAAGAACATAGTTGATAGAAGCCATATCATTCTATAAAAAATGTGTTAGCAAAACCCCATTTTTGTTCAAGCTTTTTTAAAAACAATTAGTTTTTATTGTAATGTTATATGTTTTTTTCTTTTTTAAGTTCAGTGTCTTATGTTTTTTTCTTTGTCCATGTGAACCTTCCACAGTGAGTTTGTGCCTGGTGACCACTAGTGTTTGTCTAACAACTGTGGAAGGTAGGGTCATCTTGTTCATATGTACAGAAAGTCTGGAATGAAAGTGGTCATGGTGCCCTCCCACAGTGCTTCCCTCTGAATCATGGAATGTAGTTCTTGGGGTTGAATTTTTTTTCTTTAATGACTAAGGGGATTAAATGGTATCCAGCACTACAGGATGTATACTGCCAGTTGATTTAAAAAGTCATTAAAAGTGGTTTATATTCCTGCTGATTCTTCATTAGGATAGAAAAAATAAAGAATTCTTAATAGGTCTTTTCTTAGGCAGAAAGAAATTTGTTTCAAATCATGTAAGAAACTGAGAAAGATGGGCTCTGTGTTCATGGATCAGAAACTTGGATCATGACTAGTCTGTAGCTGAACAGGTTGGGTAATGAAAGATGAAGATATACCAGTAATGAGCCTTTTTTTTCATATTCTTTGAATAGATTTGATGTAAAAAAAAAAAAAAAAAGAGAGAGAGAGAGGGAGAAAAATGGGAGATGTCCCCTGTAGCCTACTAGAATGGCAGATACTGTCAACGTCTGAAAGCTCTTCCTGCTTGTGCAGCTACTGCCCTGGTGTGTACTGCAGTCCACAACCAAAGCCTCATCTCTCTGCCAAGACTGTAAGCAAATGGGCAAGTACAGTTGCTAGGGAGCACTCAGCTAAAGAGAAGCAATTTTAGTAGTTTTTAAGAAACGTTTATTCCAGGGAACAGAGAGGACTAAGAAAGAGGAAAAATAAGGACCAGCAGAAAAGTGAAAGCCTGAAACTAGATCTATAATGCATTTCACATCAGTGGTTGTCTGGGAAAACAAGCAGAAACCTGGCAAACTAAGAGGGTGCTGCAGAAATTTGGTAAGGTTTTCAATGAAATAGATCAAATACATTAAATTAGCAGCTTACATCAAATGAAAAAGCATTTTGTTTCAGTTCTGAATTATTTAATCTCCTTCTGACCTTGTTGTTCTAATAAGGACAGCTTTTAAATGGGGGGATGGGCGTGTGCTAAATACAAAGTCAGAAGGGTTTGTTTCTCAAAACATTTCATTTCACCATTTGTTTAATGAAGCATTTAATTTTGAAAATGTCAAAACATTTTACTGGCATGTTTTCTGAGTAAAATGTTTTGACATTTTGAAATCTCCTTTTTTCTGACAAAAGCATTTGCAGAGTTCAATGTTAAATGAGATTTTTAACATCTAACTTCCCCCCCATCCCGCTCCCAGAGCCCATTTTGCGAAAAGTGCCAGATCTTTCTGAGCAAAAAATTAATTGCTCATTGTTTACACAGCAGTGATGAAATAGCAGCTTCTGACAAACGGGAATGGGAACTCCTGGTTCATCCTGTAACACTGTTGGATGCATGATACTTCAGTAGGGCTGCAAGCAAATGTGCTGTGGCTGCCAAAGATGTAAGGTGAGAATGGTGATGCTGGGTAGATCTGGTGGTGAGCATAAAGACCCACTCTCAGCCCACGACATTGCACAGCTCTGAGTGCTTCTCCACAAGCACTAAACCTATGGGAAATGTAAAAATGCAAGATCAGAATACAAAACTCCTCTGGACTGGTGTTCAGAGCAATCTCATCCTGAGCATCTCGTTTGCACAAAAAAAAGACATCTAAGAATCTTACTTGAAGCAATTGATGCTTCAAATATTTCTGCTGTTTTATCTTATAACTATTTTTGCTTTTATATTTTTATAGCCATATTTAGATCTGTGGGCACTTTGAAATTCCCACCGTACTTTAACTATGTATTTTTATTGATTGTGTCCTTCTGGCACTCTGACTGTTTCATTGTGTTTTACATCATCTTGTTTCTTCAATTAAGAGTCTCATGTTTTGCTTTTGAGCTATCTTTTTATATTTATCTACAGAATTTGGAGGGGAAAGATGTAGAAGTCCAGTTCTTAAAGAACATCTGGATGGCCAATCCAATGGTAAAGCTAAGTTGTCCTTTCTCCAACTTGTTCACTGTTAGTTCCACATAAAACCTCTCTAGTCCCTGTAGAGAGGTTCCATATTTCTTCTGATGTACTTGAGTTGCTGTCATACAGCAGCAGCAGCAGTAATAACAATCAAAATAAATAAACAAACAAACAAATAAATAATTGTTATAATTAATAATAATTACATTATTACTATTTAGAAAATTAGAAAAATAAAAAACAAAAATAAGGATTCATTATGCAATCAATCTTCCTGTTTTTTGATAAACTATTAACTAGGGTAAGAACTGCCACATAAACCCTTCCATGTTCCTTTTTGAGGTTGAAAACATTGTGATCGACAGATACTCCAAGAAAGGCATAGTCTTGGCTCATAACTCCTGAAAAAGAGCCAGGAAATGGACCTTCATCCTTACAGAAATGAGCAAGGTGCAGAAAATGGGGAGGACACGGCCCTTCCCCTGCTGTTCATGTCACATGTCCAACACGCAGTGCCTGTTTCGTGCCACCCTGAGGCACTGCAGTTATTACACAGGGAGACAAGTGGGTGACAGTGAGGAGCCTGGCTCTGTGAACATCAGTCTTCGTGCCCTGTTTTTCTGCTGAAGCACTGTGCACAGCATTCTTCTCAGTTACAGAATTAATTTGTAATGATTACTTCAACATTTTATAAATTATCTTGGGTGACATAATATATGGTAACTGCATAGATTACAGAATGCCTTGATGTCTTTACAAAAAATGTCATGACATGGCAATTATGCTACAGCAAAACAAATTATTGCAAAGTGGCTCAAATTGTACTTCTCTCTAGTAAATGAATCATAACACTTTAACACCCTCAGATAATCTGCAATTCAATGAACAACAATAGAACTGAAATGACAACACAGAGAAGTTAGAGTACTCAGGGCAAAAAAACCTGAGAAGAAGACAGGGAAGAGAAAGAAATAATACACTGAGAGATAAAACACTGTGCAGAGTTTAAGCAAAACAGGATCAAAGCTGCTTTTGACAAATTTTCTTTTGAATACTTTTTTGATTTATTGCCTAAAAATAATTTATTACACAGCTCAACAACAATTAGTATTTACTAGAAAGTGAAACTGATACTTTTTTTTTACATTGAATATTAATGTAGACCTAAAAGTTTAATGTCTACAAATTAAACTTCAGTTTTCATCATGTTCCATTTTACTCAACCTGTGCTTTCTGAGTTCTGCGAATTGGCTTAAAATGGTTTAGGATTTCATGAGAATGTTGCCCTTTGTAACTCATTAATGACTCGGCATACTCTCAGTAGTCCATACTGCAGACAGGAGGAAAAAAATGGTCTCCAGGAGTGGAATATAAACAGAATTAAGCACAGTGGTAGCAATTTAAAATATGGAGATATTATAGTGGTTTGGTGTGACCCTGATCAGTGATTAGCAAGCTCAGTGCTGCTGTTTGCTCAGAATGAGAGCAGAGAAGGTGGCAGTGCATTGGCCTCCATTGTTGTCTTCACCCCTCAGAGCACACAAAGAATATAAGGACTATTTTGCATGTGGAATAGTGCAAAGACATGGGCACTGTATTTTTTTGCAGACATCAGGTACTTTGTGTGATCTTTCAAATTATGTTCTTCAACCATTTTATAGATGATTCTTATTCAAGTGAAAGAAACTTCTGTGATACTTGTAAATTCACTAAAAATTGTATTAGACAATCCCTAGGTCCATTAGAAACTCAGTCTAAGAAGTAACAATTTTCTGTCAACTCCTGTTTTGAATGGCAATTTATTTTCACTGTAGGATTTTTACTGGTTGTGAGTAGTGGTAAAATAATCACAGCATTTGCCATCTCTCTGTACTCATTGTTCAAAAGGAAAAGTAAAGATGCTGATTCTTAGGCTAATGCACAACCATGATAACAGATGCACAGCAAATAAGTGATTGAAACAAGAGCTGATGTACAAGAGAAGGAGGTAAGACTGCTGGATTGTTTTTTGTCTGTGGGACAAATACTGTTCCATAGGGAGAAATCCTCTGTTTTCATTTAAAATTCTGAATCCTGTCTGCCTGTTCCCCCCATCTCTCATATTGAACTCTGCATAATTACTATAATAATATCGCAACAAATGAAGTATATTGTAAGCCTCTTCAGAGTGAAAAAGAAAATCTTTAGATGAAGGAATAAACAGTCAGAAATTGTATTATGATATTAACTTAGTCTTGCTTTTCAATTTGTTGTTATAGTAACAAGAGATCCAAAAGTTATATACAAGACATTGCTCCACAATAAACCAGTACTTTTGTCTAGGATCTTACCAGTGCCATACAGAGCAAAAGATATTAATTCCATGTTTCCGCTCCTTAACTTTAGAGTGACAAATAACACTGTAACACCCTTTGCATACCTATTTTTAAAAAGACCAAACCAAGCAAACAGCAATGCAAGGAAAAGACTGCTCCACAGGACTTTTCGTAAAGATCACATCCTGGCAGAATGACAGAAAAAACTGGAGACCAATAATTTTATCATAGGAATGTAGACTTTTGATATAAGTCCAGAAATCTTACTACCAGTGACCAACAGGAATATCCTTTGTCAAAGACAAAATCCCACAAACTCCTTATGAGGTCTAAACCTGAAGATTATGAATTTTTTAACCTCCTGAAATGGCAAATTTAATTTCTTTTTTTTTTCACCATAGAAACTTTCTGAAGCAATTGGAAAAAAAAAAAGAAAAAAAAAAAAAAAAAAGAAAAAAGAAAGAAAAGAAAAAAGAAAAAAAGAAGAAAAAAGAAGAAAAAATAAAGAAAAAAAAAAGGTACGGCAAAATCTGCGAGTATCAGGATGGTTTCCTGAAAAACAGGTGAAAAAAAAAAAAAACCACCCAAAACATTTCCCAGCTGGAATTACCAAGCTGGAACGGTTAATTTTTTAAGAAATCATAGGGTTTTATTTCTCTCCCGAAACTCAATCAAAGTATGAGATGACCACAACAACATGAATCATTCCAGGGTCATTCATAGTACATAAATAGTGATATGGCAAAATCTGTTCTGAAGGCAGATTTATGGTAAACTGAAATAACAGTTGAGAGAGAGAGAGAAACAGCCTGGACAATATTGTTCTTGATTATCAAAATAAAGCCATCCAATTAACAAACTGACCTGAGTTATAAGTAACTTTTTTTAAAAAAACAACCCCTATGGCAACTGGTAGAAAACACACTAAAAGCTTCAGCTGGAGCTTTCTGATAACATGGAGTATAAGCAACACGGAGATTCAAGCAACATTATACTTCATGCATGCAAAAAGTGCTTGGAAATAGGAATATATGTGGAGGGTAATTTTATTTCTCAGTACTAGCTGATTGTGAAGCAATTTGTGCCTTTATTATATTTTTTTGACTCCTGCACAAGAGAAAAGCTTCACAAGCTCTCTAAAATATTGTGATGAGAAATACTTCCCACTTTGAAGTGAAACAGAACAGCTGTGCTTTTAAAGAAAGTGCAAGGACAGAAGTCTGGTGAAGGTTGATGGTCAGTTTACAGTTTTGGGTATCTTACTTTATCCCTGAGAAAAGCTCAGGTTTTAGTTTCCTTGTGGAATGAAACACTCCTTTTCTCTGATGAACTCTTACTTGTAGATAGGGACTTGTAACAAAACCCAAACCTGAAAACTAAGCCATAACTTGCCTTCATAGATGAAATCTGTATTTACATCTGCTGCAGTTTTCCTCAGTTGTAGACCAGAAAAGGCAGCCTTCTCCATAGGTCATACGAATTGTCCACAGGAGTCTATAAATGTTAAAATGTAAACAAGGAGAGAAAAAATTAAAAAGTACGGTTTACACTCTAACTATGGCAATTATTATTCTGGAAAAAACTGCTAGGCTTATCTGCAGTAGAAAATAAAGGTCTCTGTAAGGAAGGAGCGGCAAACAAAGTATTCATGCAGAAGAATCTGTATCATAAGAGTTAATAATTGATGCTGCCAGAGCTAATTGGCATTCTGCTGCCCAACAACAGCAAAGTCATGTGGTCTCCAATAAAATGCAGGGTACCATCAGAACAAACAGAAAGGTCATTTAGTCAATGTTTGGCTGTAAGGATTATCCTTCTTTTAATGCTGATTTTTGTTGTTCTTAGCTTGTGAAAGGAATTGTGGAGAGCTGTTACTGAGGGTGCTCTGGTGAGCACTGAAATGGCTCACAACCTCTTATATTCATGGTATCTGATGCAGAGCTCAGAAAGTGAAGGAAGTGGGCACCTAAATGTCTGCTTGATGCTAATGAATTATATAATGTCACTGGTACCTGCCTGATTTGAATTTTATGGAGAGGCTGGAGATAAGCAATGAAGTCAGTAACACTGATGTCCATATTTAGGATCCAGCATGATTTTAGGAACAGAGCTTCTTCCTGAACTGGGGCTGATGGAATGCATTTTTAGAATCCTGTAAGACAGTTAGGCACTCAGTGACCTCTAGTTTGCTTACATCATGTTCCAAACTAGAGTATAAGTGAACCAATCCTAACATCTTACACTTAACAGAACACATTTCCTGAATCACCTTTTTCTTTTTTTCTTTTTTTCTTTTTTTCTTTTTTTCCTATAATCAAAAGGTATAGTTGCCTTTCCACCATCTGTTAACTACATGAATTACCAGAACGAAGAGAGAATGTAAATTAGGTTGTGTATACTGAAGTTCACTTTCCTTTTCATTGCTTCTGTTATTTTAAAGAGTCAATTCATTTTCTATTTATTTTTTGATGAAATACTGAGCTGGGAGACCTTTGAAAATGTCTATGACTCACTGAAGTTTTCTCAATTCCTGTGATCTTTAAGGGCAGTTTTGAAAAATTTGAGGAGTTTTTTTTTTTTGGTCCATCTTATAAAATGAGAGGGAAGACAGGTCCCAGAAAATACAAAATGGAGCTCTTTCATTCCTCCCAGTGTTCAGGCTATTTTTCCCTACAAATTCTATTAAATTATGCAGAAGAATAAGTCGGTTGTACAAATAACATATTTTAGAATTTAAATTAAGCAGATGAGGATCATGACTGAACTTGTCTTTGTGTTATCTTTCAAAATGCGTACTCATTTGTAATGGATTCTGATAAGGATGCTACAGAATCACAGAGAAGTTTGGGTTGGAAGGGATCTTTAAACACCATCTAGTCCTACTCTTTTGTTGTGATCACAGACATCTTCAACTAGATCTGATTCCTCAGAATCCTATCCAACCTGATCTGGAGTATATCACGGAATGGGGCACCTAGCACCCCTCTGGGCAACTTGTTTCAGGGTTTAAATGTGCTCATGCTAAAAAAAAAAAAAAAGTCTTCCTTATATCTAGTGTAAATATGCCCTCTTTTGAAGAAACTAATTTCCCTTTTCCTACTGTAACAGGTCATGTTAAAAAGTTTGTCCTAATCTTTCTTGTAAACTACCTTTAAATACTGAAAGGTCTCAATAATTTTCTGGAGCACTGTCTTCTCCAGGTTGGACAACCCCAACTCTCTCAGCCTTTTTTCATAGGAGAGGTGCTCCAGACCTCTCATCACTTTCACACCTCTCCTATGAACTCATTCCAACAATGAATTGGTCCATGTCCTTCCTGTGCTAAGTTTATGGTTAGACTTCAATGATCTTAAGGGTATTTTCCAGTCTAAAGTATTTTATTATGTTATTCTGTGATATTGTGCCTCCCTAGTCACTCCTATGTGGTGGTCGATTAAAGCAGGCAGCTCGTCCTTGTCCGTTGCCTTCCTGCATGGCTGCCGGCAGATACATCCTCTGGGGAAGTCTACAGACTCAGCTCCTGACTGAGGTACCCTTGCGTTTGAGTTCCTTTTCTGGACTCTTAGATATTCTGGAGAACAGCTACAGAAGAACAGCTAATCCAACTTGAATAATAAAGGAATAAGAATCTGGGACTTGGTTTTCTTCCAACAGTTTATCTATTGCTCAGTTATTTTGATAACTCCTGAGTTGGCTTTTCATGGTTTGTTTACTAATAACAAAATAACACCTGTTTTGGAAGCCTTTACTCTGCTTATTTCAATTTGGGAAAAGTATCAACACACAAATGACATTTCAATATCATGAGCCAGAAATTCATCTTTAAAAGATTTAAGAAGCAGCAAAATTTAATTTTTGTTTTGCCTTTTTTCTCATTGCATTTATTTCACAGAGGTATGATATAATCAATTCAGATATAAGCTGAGACATTCATAAAGTTGCATAAGAGCAAATAAGTAATGAGTACAGTTTTTTATTAATTTTATAATTTATTCTACCCAAAGAAATGAATTCTTTAGTTTTTTCATTTCAAAATACTACAGAAACTTCTTCAAATGAAGAGTTCTTGTCTAGTGGAGTCTGCTGTGAATACTTGCATGCAACAATACTGAATATATATGTCTGTAACAATACAAACTAAATTTTAGTTATTTTTTTGTTAAATTGTTTGGAAATTTGAGCTCATAGTACTGGATTGACTATTTACATAAGCCATCCAATCTGGAGATGTAACAATACCATATTTTAAGGAGCTCATGAACCTTGTTGATTTAGACACTCTAATTGGTGCAACTGGTTATGCAATTTAAAATGAGCTAAAGTGTTGTATTTTATTTTTCAGTGTGAATTATTATTAGGAATTCAGGTCTTTTTACAACTGGCTTAGCTCTAATATGTTCTGTTCCTCTTTTTAGTAGCTCACCCAGTGTGTGAAGCACCTGAATATCCACCTCTGCTCTATTTTTTTTATAGGAAACTGACACTGTCTGCACTGATGTTCCTCTCTACTCTTCTGTTATTATACCCCATAATTAATGCTTTCTCCATTTATAAAGTGCCATCTTGGCACAGTCCCCATTTAACATCACCTAGAGAAATTGTCATCAGCACTAGATAGAAAACCTCTCATTTTGGTGACAGTTCATATTGCCTTGATGAAAGCAGACAGAATATGTCTGCACTGAATATTAACCAGACCACATGTGTGAAAAAGCTGTGGCAGGTGATACTTGACAACAGAGTCCAGCCAAGCCTAACAATCATACCAGCCCCTGGAGTGCAAGCTCAGCATAGGCTCTCATTTTAGGAAACCTTTTATGTTATGTCGCACAGAACAGGGATACAGGGTGATCCAGGCAGGCTCATACATTTAGCCTGATTGCTGTAATAATGAGGACACTTTCTGTGTCCTAGAAATTGTATTTTTTAAAGACAGAATAATTACAGAAAGGTGGTGAATCTGCTCTTGGATCCAGGGCAACATAATCTTATACAAGTCATATAAACCTATTTTGGTATCCTTCTTTGTTGAAAAACCTGATTCTTTAGAATGTCTTCAGTCAAGGCCTTTGTCAATGCTGTGTGGGAAATAATCAAATTAACCACAAAATATTTAGATTTTCCCTAATGGTATAGAGACCTGGCCTATTGGAGAAGGAAACCTGTAGTTTTTACAAGAGATTCCAGTTCTTGGGAGAGGAAAATTACAAACGCTGCTCCTCCAGATTCAGTCTAGGAGGTCTTATCCAATGTTTTTGCTAGCAACCTTGTCAGTGAAGCTGAGGGCACTATTTGAAATTTAGTGACAACACAATACTTGGAGTCTCATGGACACAGAAAAAAATGCAGAACAAACTGGATGATCTTTCAAACACAACTACTAAGAGCTAATAAGGGGAAATGGCATGAAATATTTTAGAAAGGGGAAGATTGCCACTGGAAGAGCTTAGTGAAATTTTATCAGTACAGTATAGCTCGTGGGTGCTCACCTCTTTAATTTCTGAAATCCATACATGTCTTGGAACCAGAATTGTTAACAGCCCTCCTTCATATGCTGCATGTGGACTTTTCAAAAAGTCCCAAAAGTTTTATGCCTGGCCAAAGTTTATAAGATATACATATAAAATATACAATTATAGATCACAGAATCAAAATTTTAAATGGGTTACCCTATCACCACATCTGACACCCCTGTATTAACACAGTAAAAAGATATTAAGAGAAACAAAAGAAGCAAAGGGAATAAAATCCTTTTGATTAAGGAGTCACAACTATCAGTTCTCTTTTACCTTTTACCTATGCCCTTATAGCTGGACAAATGCTTTCTATTTGTAATGTCTAAAACTCCTTTCTCTTTTTTCTCCTGTGTCTTTTGCTTTGTAATACTTCTTCAGCCTTATAGCATCTTAACTCAACCTCTCCTTTCCTTCTTCCTCTATGCCTGTTCCAAGAGATTATTTCCAGAGTATCAGTTCAGTCCAAATGAGATATTTCTATATTTCTTCAGGTGCTTTCTGTTCCCTTTTTTTTTTTTTTCTTGTTTTGGGTTTTTTTATTTGGTTTTGTTCTGAAGTTTTGTTTGTTTATTTTTGGGGGTTTTTGGGGTTTTTTTCCTTGTGTTAATTTAGTTTTGAGTCAAGATACTTGAATCTGGAAAGTCAATATATATATATGTACATTTTTAAATAAAAGCGCAATGTCATCTTCCACATAATGTTCATTCCTCGGGAGGTAGCACTAGTAAAGCATATTGGAAATTTGTTTACCAGAATTTCAGCTTTGCAAGAACTGAAGCTGAACAACTTTTTTCGAGGTTAGTATATGCCAAAGGCCCAGTAAAATGATCAAATATGTTATTATAGTACCTCTGCCATGAAGTTAGTCACAATTAGTATATATAAGAGAGAGTAGTTTGATAGACATTGAAGAAAGCCCACCAGGTATTCATGGATGATTTTAGGCTAAAACCTCCAACAGAATTCTGCATGCAGACATTGCAGTATGAGATTTTACAAAGTTGTTTTGTTTCTTTCACAGAATGTATTCAGTATTGTGTCTGGTGGTGGGAACAAAATTATAAATATTGGTGATTAATAAAAGATGGTGACTGGAGAAATCAATCTTTTTCCCATGAAGTTCCATTAGGGTATCTTGGGTTGTTCCTTGTCTTTTGAAACTGCAGAGAACGAAATGCTGGGGGAACAAGATCATCTTCTTTAACCATATTGTTTTATCCAGAATCTCATTCAGAAAGAACCTCTTGTTTTAGAATCTTAGACTATTTTACACAGGTTACAGTCTCAGCACACCTTTTAAGAATATTGAATCCATTTCATAAATTTTTGCAAAGGAGAACTGGAGAGGGTCAGTAAGTTACCTCAAGTGACTGAGAGATCAGGTGAGAAAAAACAGAATTAGGAACTAGAAATATTGATTCTTACATTCTGATGTGAGGCCCAGGTAAGAGCAGACAGGGTTTGTATTCAGTCTTACAATGGCAGCTTTGAAAAGGATTCTTTATTTTTAAACAGGTGCATTATTTAATGAAGAATGTTCAGTTTCTTAGGAAAATGGAATTTTCATTTAAAAAGCCATGTGAATGCATCTGCAATGGAAATATTTTTGTTGAATAAGTTTTTATTTTGGCTGGAATATGTTAAATGGAATGGCAGATTGGCTACTGCATGTCCTTATTTCCCTGTAAGACAGGTTTTCAAATGATATGATTCTCACTGCAAGATATGAAATAACCACAGAATTCAGGCATGCTCTGCTTCTAACTTCTTTTGGAAGAGACACAGTTGTGTATCATAGATGAAGTAATCTAATTTCTAAAAACTGGCATTAATGTAATACCATAAATCATTGTTATATATTTATGGATTGAAACTCTATCTTAGTAGCAAAACTTAAAAATAAAAACTAAAAAATAAAGAAATATTTTATTTTAATAAAAATTGATAAATATCACCTGTGTCTTTCTCAAATGATAACTTTACATGTTCCCACACCTCATATAATGAATTCTTACATGAAATGTAGATTTTTAAAAATCGTATATACTTCAATTTAGGCTTCTACTATAATCATACTTGGTCTGTGCTTTTCAGACATTATTTATTTTGATCTTCACTCATGCATCATCACAAAAGTCAGATTAACTTTATTCCATAATCCCTCAGATTTCAGTTTATCCATCAACATTTCATTACATGTTGTCTTTTTTTATGCACTCCTGACATGATGAGTCTTACAGAGAAATACATTTAAAGGCTGCTGCTATAACATCAGTAAACTCACATCTCCAAAATTTGACATCTTGACTACTCTGACAAGTGTCACTTCCAGATAGTTACAGAATTGATTGTTAATGATTTCAAAGTGCCACTGACTTTAGGTTCTACACCATCCCTCCTCACAAAAAACCTGGCCAAGCAAAAAACCACAAACAACAACAACAACAAAACCCAAAAAACCACCAAAACCAAACCAAACCAAATCCTAGTTGTTTTTTCTGATGTTTCTCACAACATGCTCTGTCTAAGGGAGTCTGATTATTAAATGGATTCAGATTGCTTGACATAAATGGTATTTCCTGATTAACTGCTAAATTGTGTAAGATATGGGTCACATGGTTCTCTCCATCAAAGAAAATCCCATTCATTTTGCTGGCATGACCTTATCTGCTTTTGAAAGTATACTTTTACCTAGACCAGTAGTGCAAAATGCATATCTGTTGGGAATCTCTTGCAAACCGCCTTGGACAAAAAAGGTCCACTTAATGGTATCTCATTGATAGGGCACATGCATATTGTTTGCCTTGTTATTAAATATTCTCTCATTCTCCATTCAGACATTCATGAATTATAAATATTACCTTGACTAGGACTTGAGCTTAGCACTGAGAAAGAGTAATTTCATTCAATTTGATGACTCCACATGACTATATCTATCCTGCAGCATGTATCTACCCTACAGTGTGTGTTCTCCCCATGTCTAACCAGGAGACCTAGCAGAAAATACCACAGGTCCCTCTGTGGGACTTGGGTTTTTTTGTAAATTTTCAGATAAGAAAACCAGGGTAGATCAGAAGGGTGCTGAAAAGCAGAACTTTTTACAAATCGCTCCCCCATATACCTCATTTAACTTTAATGTCCATATTGTGATTCCATCATCAATAGTCAAAGGACAACATTAGGTGATGTCCTTCTGCCTTCCTCAATGCCTGTAATATATAGACATGAACAAAGGCATCACTTCCAATTTCAAGGGCAAAAATCAGATGACAGGTGGTCACTGAATGTTACAGCAGTTTTAAAGTCAGCCTTACAAGAGAATCATGAGTAACAAAAGCATTATCCTGAAAACGTTTGATGGTAAAAAAAAGAAAAGAAAAACAGATTCCCACATGTCATAATCTGAAGTTGCAGAAGGATGGATGAAAACGAATCTACCACAGTTTAATCACATATTAGTAAAGAAAACTTGAATGCCCTAAAATCCTAAATAATTCACTATTTTCTAAGTAATTTCCCCGTTCCCTGTTTCACTTTGAAGAGTTTGTACCGGTAAGAAGAAGCTGAGCATATTCACATTTTGTGCCAGTGAAGATACCTCTAGGATGCTTCTAGAGCAGAAACACAGACTGGAGTGCCTTCCCAAACGCCAGAAATCAGACAGAATTGCCTTGGTCCTTCAGGGGGAAAAAAAAATCAGTTAGAACAGGCAGATTTACTGTCACTTGACTGTCCCTCATATTTCACTAAATAAAAGACAAACCTAAAGAAACCGCAAAACCCTATGTTTGCCTGCTTGGCAGTTCATTTGTTTTATGTTCAACCCTGAGCACTGCCTGCTTATAGATGAATAAAGAATAATTAATTAGAGTAAAACAGATCTATAGACTCCAGAGAACTCCAGTCCCCACAATTCTCTTGCTGCAGCTCTTTTCTTGAGAGTGGTGTGCTTTTTGCACCACAACACTCATGGAATAGAGTTGGGAAACATGCATAATGTCTCCATGATTCTTCTTGTAAGTTCAGTTTTCTCCTAAAAGCCTTTCTGTTAGTCCACCTCTCAGCTATCCTTGGTCTGCTTCACTCATTTGAGTTGTGTTTCTTGTGTGTAATTGTGCTTGGAGGTGCTCTGTTTGAGAGGCACAACACAGGTGCTGCTGCACTGCCTTGTCCTACTCCAAAAATGGACAACAGTCCTAGTCCCTGGCTGAACTGCCAATATTAAACCATTGCTGTGAGCGAGCTTTGGGGTTTTTTTAAGAAACTATGTGTGTTTTGCATAGATATATTAAAATTGTGCCTATGAGAGACATCACATTTGGGGAAAAAAAAAAAAAAAAAGATGAAGGCTGTTCGGGAATTTCTCATTTGGCATGTCAATAGTTGAGTAGCCTGGGGAAAATGAACTGAGACTTGTCCATGGAGAGACACTGAAAGAGCAGTACACATAGCCACATGAACATATGCATTATGATGTAAAGCTATAATGAAGTGTGCTGGAAAAATGAAAGGTGTGGTGTGAGATATTCCAGAAAAGTTGGATTGACTCTGTTACATGAACTAAGATTACAGGGCAATTTCAGCAGTCATGTTTGGTCTCTGAACATTAGTGGTAGCAGACAGAGCTTGTTGTTATCTATGCATATGTGTAGAATGCATTGTGTCACCAGCAGGAAATGAGTGTAGAAAGAGGAAGAAGCTGACAAAATAAAAGTAAAGTAAATGTCAGGAGTAAAACTAACCTTTGCATTCAGGTCTGTTAAACTGCAAAGGGTTTTCTTAGGGAAACAGTAAAAACATCATCACTTCCCTCATTTAAAACAGGATCAGAAAGACCTACCGGGCTACATTCTGCTCCAATTTTCTGAATATCATTCTGGCTTCAAAGCTCTGTATTTACTTTTCCACTGATACCAGCTAACGCAACATTTGCTTCTCCTTGGGAACAACTTATTTTAGCAAGGTTTAGTAGCAAAATGGAATATAGAGTCCAACAGGTCTTTTTTCATTGTTAATACCTATGGCAAAGTCTTCAGATGGGGTTGAGTCTCTTAAAATAAATACTGTAATAGATTTTAATATGTATTTAAATGACTTAAATTGATGTCTTAGGGATGTTTGAAGGCACAGGTGACATGGTCAATTATATTAGCAGAAATATGGCATTTTCAAATAATATTCAATTTTTCAGTGAAAATGGTACCATTTGAATCTTTCATCACTGGCTTCAATGTTACTAAGCCATGTTGCTGTATCTGTGGTGAGAATTGTCCTGAAATCATAAAATTCCACGATTCTTTGTTTGTTTGGATTTTCTGTTGTTGATTTTTCCCCTAAGAATTAGATTCAATATCAATTAAAATTTGTTAGTATGGTTAATTGAAGTTTAGCATCTTGTAGACCTTTATTTATTTTATTTATTTTAATTATTTTATTTATTTTATTTGTTTGTTTCTTTGTTTAGAATGCATTGGCTTGCTCTCTTCTAAAAGGGGGAAACCTTTTTTTATGTAAAAAAATCTCTCACACAGTTTAAATGAAAGATGTCTCCTGATAATAAATCCAAAAATAATAATAGCACTTGAAAGTCAGTCACATTACATTTTAGATAACCAGCTCGGTAATGACTTTGGTGGTCTCTCTGATAAAGGGTGCTGATTTTCAGAATGAAGCTCTCTAGTTAGAACACTGACTTATTTAAATGTAGGTGTACTTTTTGCTGCTCAAAAAATCATTCAGACAATTTCTTAGAGAATCCATTCAGCAAGGATAAATGGTTTTCACATTTTATTTTCTGGGCAAATGACAATATTTCAATAGCAATACAGTAGTTCAACATTTAAATCTCTTTTGCAAATTAGATTGAAATTTTATTTTAAAGCTTGTTACTGTTGTCCAGTAATAAAGACAGACTCGTGTGAGCTTGATGATGGAGAGGATATTACATAAATATAACCATCGTTATTCACCTAAGTTCTATTCACTGAATATACATTTCCATTCTCTTGGCCACTCTGGTGTGTGGTGCCTGCCCAGGTTCTTGATGAATTTTAAGTACCTCACGACTTTGTACTAACCTATGTCCAGCTTGTTTTCATCCTATACTGACTTGCCCTGGTAAAGTTCAGCACTGTGCTTGGAAAAAAACCCATTCTCTGGGAATCTAAGTATGTAAAAGTAACACTTCCATTTACTACTTAATAGTCACCTTTAAATTTTTAAAACAATTTATTAATGCAGAAAAGAAAGAAGCTGCATACATTTTACTGCCTAAGAACATCTTTAAATCTCACCTCTGTAGATGACATAATTTCCAAAAAACAAAGTATTGACTCTAATTGTTCGTTACTGAATTAAGTGCTGACAGCGTGCAGAGGTTTGCCTCTTGGTGTCTATTGAACCAGTTTGCCAGTTGATAAACATAAATGCCTCTGGCTACAGTGAGATATCTGACTGTCATTGTATAGAGAGAACTGGCTCATTACGTGTGAAACTGGTTGGGATCAGCAGTGTTACTTAGCATGCCCATAGGGGTATAAAATAGTATAAAACAGTATAAAAGTAGCTTAAAGTTAGAAAAAAGAAATCAGTCAGTACTGTTGAAACTGTCGTTTCAAATGGTATCGATATGCAAGTTCTATTTTGTGCTCACCAACTTGCAATCATTTTTGAGGAGACCTCCTCAGTGAAGGTGTTGCAGTGAATGCCCATTAATAATTAACTGCCTGTTCAGGAATGAACAAGAAGACAAAGTAAAGCTGGTTTTGAAGGGACAGAGACCACACCACGAAAAAAAAACCCTTATCTCCCCCCTCTTGTTTTTTTTTTTTTTTCCCAACTAACTGGAAACAGAAGGCATGAAGCATCTTTCAGAGCATATGTCATGCCATTGCTGAGGACTGTGACACCTTTGCTGCCAGAGTGGCTTTAGATTATACTTTTGAGAAGGGAAAAAGGGTTGTTTATAGAATGAAAGGTTATTTAGTTCATTCCCTTTTCCCAAAAGCAGACATAATCACACCTACATCACATATCCGGTGTTATGACAGATTTTTAAGGTTTTTTTTTAATAAAGGGATAATATGTTTAGTGATTACTTACTTTTTACATAGTATGGGTGTGTGTTTTGTTAAAAAGTCACCTGCTCTGGAATGATATTAAGGTAAGGATAAGAAAGGTTTTCCCTTTGAAACATAACTGGGGGTGTAATAGTCCTTGATTTGCTTACTCAGCTGTCCTGGGGTGATAGGGACCTCCTAATTTGTGTCAAAACCGGAACCTGATTAAAAACACCCGAATGCAACTGGCTGCTTGTGACAAAAGAGAGTTCTGCACCTTCCTACCACTGTGTTCATATATGCTATTCATTTCAAATGATGTAAAAACTTGATCATGCTATTTTGGAATTGGATATAAATGTGGTTCAGATTAGATTCCTACAATGTCCAAGTCTACAACTGTACCATATTTGGGTCTTCAAGGCTGGTACTCCATGCCTGCACTGGTAGCTAAAAGGGAGCTCTCAAAACCCAGGGCTGTTGCCATTCCCCAGCCCTGTGTGAATGCAGTGCCATGACTGTGGGCCTCTCTTAGTATTGCCTTGTCCTGAGAACTGCAGGTTCCATGGCAGCAGTGCTTGCACATAGGACCAAACAAGAAGGGCCTTTATTCAACCCTGCAGTTACTCTGCTGATACATACTCAGAGAGCATTTTGCATCCTATTTCTGGAGAATTTAGACATAATGGAAACATAATGAAGTTGTGAGCTAAGCGAGCTCACAAATAAAACTGAGATAAACATAAAAAAAATATATTCCTGCCAAATGGACATGGTCCTATTGGAAGACAGTAAGAAAGAGGACACAGAACTGGTACACTGGCTTTCGTAACTGATGCATTCAGTGTGACCAGAGTCACCCTGCAGAATTCAGACCACTTGGCACAGGACTGAACAACTGTACAAGTTTCAGAATAATGACCTTGATCAGGATATCTTTTCAGTGCTCCTCTTCATTCTTTCATAAAAATTCAGTCCCTAGCTCCAAGTACCTTCTCCAGGATTTCATTTTTCGATTACATAAAATAGAGAAAATATTTCTATTAGGAGGCAAAATATTGTCATTACAGGGTTGACAAATATGAGCTGTTTGGATCAGTATCCAGATTAATTCCCAACAGAATATGGGTTTTTCTCCCATTTCTTAGGGAATTTCACAACTTTTGGATAGCCTGGCTTTATTTGTCTTGCCTTAATTAATTTTTCCCTGTATTTGCTAAATATTTTTGAACGTGTTTGACAGTTCTCTTCCCCATGTTTTTAGCTAGATTAAATTTGCAGCACGTTATACTGCTTGACACTAACAGAAAATCTACCCCAAAGATTTGCTGACAAAAAAGCCCAGATGTGGTATGAGTAATTTTGTGATCTTTCTTCCCCTTTTAGTCGTGAAAGAATTTTCACAACTGTATTAATTATGTTATTATCCTCATATAATCTTCAATAAAGCACTTTTAGCCCTACTGCCTGGAGCTCAGAGGATTTCTCTTTTTCAATAATACGACGGAGAGAAAGAAAATCAGATGAGAGATCGTGCATTATTTCATCTACCACATTGCACACAGCGACTGACACTGCCAATCCACAAAGAACATAGGGTTTCTGGTGGAATTTCAGGCTATGTCAGAACTTTTCTTTTTTTCCATTGCACTTCCACAAAGATTAGATAAGGGCCTTGCTGTTCATAATGTGCTGCTTTGTTCAGGATTAACACCATTACCCACTCTCAGGAGAACCTGTTGTGTTTATGAGATTATGGGATGAATCAGAATACAAGACGGGGGTCTGGACAGTGGGAGACATGAAGAGGAGCCACATCTGCCAACTTCTGTCTCCTTGGGCAGGCAGCGACTATTGAAGCAGTTTTACCTTAGGTGCTGACACTTAATTTTCTAAGTGAAAAAATTCACTATGCTGGCAAACTATCCTAATGTATTTTTTCCAGATAATAGCAGCAAGTATATTTGCAATCTGTGCACAAGTTTTTATACTTTTATAGTATACAAGAAAACTTCTTTGAAATTCTGTGGGGAAGAAGAAACTACACTGTGGTGGTACATCAACTTAGTTTATTGTTCTTTGTATTGATTCAGTTCTATGTACTGGCTCAATTCTACGTACCCCTACCCCCTCCTAATTAATATTCCTTTGTCTCCCTCACCATAGGTATTTTTAGCATACACTTGCTTCTGTTATGTAACTTTCCGTTAGTTGTCAGTTATCCTTCCTGCCTTGGTAAATCCCCTCCTGCCCTCTCCTGATTAGTCCACGTTATGTTTCTCCACCCCTGCGTTCCCTCAGTAACTGGCCCTGGTTGGCTAGTGATAGCTGACCACTCCCCTTGCTCCTCCTTGCTGCCTCAGGACAAAACCCCCCTGCACCTTTCTCTCCTCAGCCAGTTGTGGGCTGAGGAGGTGGTCTCAATCAACCCCTCTGTTCACCTGCAGCTGTCTCCTCCTTTCATTCCTCTGCCTGGTCGTCTCTCCACCGTGCTCAAGGTCCCCTTCAGGGACCACGAATCCACAAGAGTCAGCCCTGCTTGCTCTGCTGCAGGCTGACCCTCAGCTGTGCCTGTTCCAGTGCCTGGGCTAGCCAGGGACAGAGCCAGTGGGCTCTTGAGGCACTGCGACACTACACAACTTGTTCTTTGGTTTATGCTCTCTGCTCCTCAGGATCATGCTGTTAGCGTTGGAAAACATATAACCACACGAAGGCGATCATATGCGGTTCTTTATTCAAGCGCGCGGGACACCGGGGTGATAATACACCCAAATCTGATGTCCAAAGGATACAGAGTCGATTCGTGATTTTTATAGTTTAAATTATACACGTTAACTAACCCCCACCCCTAGATACTGATTATCCTATTCCTTAGTTACTATCTTAAATCATACCTACGCTTCTACCCTGATCCACACTTGATTTGGTTAAAACAATAGCATGGAGCTGTTTACAGAAGCTGACGCTTGTTCCAAGCTAGCTGCGTCAAGTTCCAGTTGTACGTTCTCTACTTTCCTCCCCCTACACATTACTCAATCCAGAAATTATATTTTTTAACCCTCCACCAACATTCCCCCCTTTGAAAGTATTTTCACTCTAATATACTAAGTGTAAATGCTTTCACTTAATACAGTCCATTAGGCTTCAGAGTTCATACTGGATGTTCATCTTCAAATCCTCTGTTGTCATAGGCTTTGTCCGGGATGTTGTTGCGGATTGAAGGTGCTGGGTTCCGTGCCAATGCCTTCATTATGGTCCTGTTCCAAGATGCCTTTTTCTGTATCTCTCTCTTCAGGATTCTGTAAACTAACCAAATTACTAAAAATATAATCAGTAAAATTATCAGATTTTCAAGGATAGACTTTATCCATGAACTCACATTCCATCCTAATCCTTCAAAGATTTTACCCAACCAGCTAGTAGCTAAATCCTTTTGTTCCTTTTGTGCCTCATGCTCTATTTGTTTTAACTGACTGATGTCATGTTCTACATCTGCAGTTACATTTGGGATGTGGATGCAGCAATGGTCGATTTGTCCCTTTAAATATCCACACACTCCGTGTTCTTTCAAAAGTAACATATCTAAAGCCAAACGATTTTGCAGGGTCATTTTGGTGGTGGCCTGTAATTGCACATTGAGTTCCTTAAATCCCTCTCGTGTGATTCTTGCTAATCTGTCTACCTGACCTGTGAGTCTATATAGCATTTCTCTATTTCGATAATTTGCAATGGGACCAAACAAGGATTCTAGGGCCCACCCAATCTTTACTCCACTAAGAGGGTTCCTTCCAAGTGTCATCTGGGTTCTTGTCTTCTGAGACGTCTCGCTTTGCTTTTATTTGCAAGGCTTCACTGCTCCTGTTAAATGGGGATTTCTTCCAAATTGGACATAAAGTGGGAAGGCCCAGGGTGATTTCTCTTACCTCCCCGTCCATGGGCAAGTGTGTTGTCCATGTGCCATCACTCATTGCCCATACAAATGGTCCTGGACTTCGAATTGTACTCCTGCTACATCCTACTATAATCTTAGAATCTATTTTGCCTTGTTTGTGTTTAATTTTCCTGCAGGCACAACCAATTCGTAAGGCTATTGCCAATGGTGACCACTGTTTCATTTCTAGATTGTCAGAGGTGCAATCATAAATTTTCTTACATACCCACCAACTTACCTTATTTGCCTCTTTCTGACTGCTAGTATCAGTATTCGTCACTGTGGGATCTGTCTCATTTTCAGAGCCTTTCCATTTAATGCACCAGGGTGTGCTTTCCATATATTGGAATTTCTGGAGGATGCTCACAGACCATGCACTGTCCCAAGGTTCCAGTCCTTTCCAATCCTTCTCTTCACATTTCCACACCACAGCACTTTCTGTAGCGTTGTCCCTGATCTTTTGATAGTGTAGAAACCAACATTGCCATTTTGCAAGGTCTTGGTCCTTAACCCACCACTCTATGATTTGTCCCAATTTGCCATTACTAAGAATGCACTCTGACTTTCTCATGGGTTGCATGTAAGAATCCTCTGTTATCTTCCAGTATTCTCTGACCACCACCCTTGACTCTGGTACTTGTTTACAGTTAATTGTTTTGTTCCCTCCTATTTCAGGTAATTTTGACGTTATTATTCCCCAGCTTACTGGGTCCCCTGCTGCCTTTGGTATTGGCAGACAGGCCGTTATTCTGCTGGTATTATGCATTTTGGCAAAGTCTCTGACCAATCCAATCATTACATTCTCAGCCCGAATTTCATTAGAAATTTCTATTACTTGTGTTTTTGCCTGTATCTCTCTCTTCATTCTAGAATGAAGAGTTGTTAGTTGACCCTTCTGTATCCCATATCCCAAAGTAACAGCAATCCCTGCTGGTGACATTAGTATCCATGAAATTAACATTACCCACAGGAAGAGCATGAGCACAGTTACCAATACCATTTGAACAGTTACAGACGTTTCAGCCTCAGCTTTGTTGGTCCAAAAGTTTCTACAGCCCACGACTGGACTCCACGAGGGACCTTCTTCACACGTGTGTAGTGTATCCAGGGTTCCACTCCAGCCACTTTGACTGCTGTAAAGGTGGTTAGCAGTACCTGATGGGGACCAGTCCACTTCTCTTTTAGTGGTTCTTCGTTCCAGGTTTTGATGTATACCTCATCTCCTGGTTCGATATTGTGGACTGGATTCTCCAGGGCCAGTGGTCTGTTCCACACGAGAACACTTCGAAGCCGAGCTAGAGTTCTCCCGAGGGACAGAACATAATTATACACATCTTGTTCCCCTGTGACATGAACATTTGGATTGGGGTTAGGAGATTCATATGGTTTCCCATACAATATTTCATAAGGACTAACTGACATCCCACTCCTAGGCTTTATCCGAACCCTCAGCAATGCGATCGGCAAAGCCTGTGGCCACTGCAGTTTGGCTTCCTGGCATATTTTACTGATCTGCCTCTTCAGTGTCTGGTTCATTCTTTCTACTTGCCCACTTGACTGGGGTCTCCATGGTGTGTGGAGGTCCCAAGATAATCCCAATAACTTGCTTACCTCTTGTACCACCGTGGCTATGAAGTGTGGGCCTCTGTCTGATGATATCCCTAGGGGCACCCCAAACCTGGGAATGATCTCCTGTAATAACCACTTAACTGTTTCCTTTGCTTGGTTTGTGCGACAGGGAAGGGCTTCTGGCCATCCAGAAAACGTGTCAACCCCTACTAACAGGTATTTGTATCCCCGAGTTTTTGGCAGTTCTGCAAAATCCACTTGCCAATAGTCTCCTGGTTCTATTCCTATCCGAATTCTGCCTAACTGTGCCTGTCGTCTAGCTACGGGATTGTTTTTCAGACAGATTTCACATTTAGACATTACTGACTTGGCCATTGTTTGCATCCGTACTGAGATTAGGTATTGTCTTAGCCACTTTACCAACGCCTCTGCACCCCAGTGACACTCATTATGTTTTACCTGTAAAATTTCTCTCATTACCAAAGGAGGTACCACTATTTGCCCTTGTGCGGTTACATACCACCCTTCTGCGTTCTTCTGTGCCTTCAGCAGTTGTGCTAGTCTGTCATCTTCGATTGTATAGTTTGGCTTCGGAGGCAAATTAAATTGAGAGATATTAAGTCTTGATGGTATCAATGCCATTGTTTTCTGCACCTCTCGCGCTACCTGACGGGCTGCCCAATCTGCTTTTCAATTTCCTTCACAAATTTTGGAGTTGCCTGATTGATGTGCCTTGCAGTGCATGATTGCTACTTGTTCAGGTTTTTGTACTGCATCTATCAATTGTAGGACTGCATCTTGATGTTTAATATTTGTCCCTTGGGAGGACAGCAGTCCTCTTTCTTTCCATAAAGCTCCGTGTACATGCACTACTCCAAAGGCATATTTGGAGTCAGCCCAGATATTCACTGTCTTCTCTTCACTCAGCTCGAGTGCTCTGGTTAATGCGATTAGTTCTGCCCTTTGTGCAGACGTGTTAGGTGGTAGTGATTTTGCCTCTATTACTACATCAATTGTAGTTACCGCATATCCCGCGTATCTGGCTCCATTCTCCATGAAGCTGCTTCCATCTGTAAAGAGTTCCCACTCTGGTTGCTCCAGGGGGACATCCTTCAGATCTGTTCTTGCTGAATAAGCGTGCTCGATGACTTCTAGACAGTCATGCTCTAATGGACCTTCCTCAGCTGTGGCACCTAGAAATAGAGCTGGATTCAAGAGGTTAGTTGTTTTTAGTGCAACATCATCCTGCTCAGTCAGGGTTACCTGAAACTTCATCATCCGGCTTGGAGAGAGCCAATGGCCCCCCTTTTGTTCCAGGACTGTAGTTACCATGTGTGGCACATAGACATCTATGTGTCTTCCCATTGTGAGCTTCCTGGCTTCCTGTATCAGCAGCACGGTAGCTGCCACTGCCCGCAGACATGAAGGCCATCCGGCACTTACGTTGTCGAGTTGTTTGGAAAAGTAACCCACCGGCCTTTTCCAGCTTCCCAGTCGTTGGGTCAGGACTCCCAGTGCCAGTCGCTGCCTTTCATGCACGTACAGCTGAAAGTCTTTAGACAGGTCAGGTAACCCCAAAGCAGGAGCAGTTGTCAGTGCTTCCTTTAATTTCTGGAAGGCCTCTTTCTGTGGTTTGCCCCAGGTGAACGGCTGCGTCTTCTGAGCCTCGTACAAGGGTTTTGCAATCAGTCCATAGTCCATGATCCACAGGCGACACCACCCTGTCATTCCGAGGAAGATCCGCAGCTCGTGTAGATTCTGGGGCTCTGGAATAGCACAGATAGCTTGAATACGATTAGTACCCAGTTTTCTCTGCCCTTGTGAGATTTCACATCCCAGGTAAATCACAGTCTGTTGGGCAATTTGTGCTTTTTCTCTGGATACCTTATACTCTCCCATTCCTAATGAATTTAAGATCTCAATGGTTACCTTTATGCAGGTCATTTCTTCCTCTGTTGCAATCAAAATGTCATCTACATACTGGAGTAATAAATATTGGTCTCTTGGTACTTGCCCTTCTCTGGTCCAGATTTCCAGTTCTTTTGCCAGTTGACTTCCAAAGAGAGTGGGGGACCCCTTGTACCCCATCGGTAATCGAGTCCAGGTGAGCTGAGTTTTCCTTCCACTTTCTGGATGTTCCCACTCAAAGGCAAATAGTTTCCTACTTTCTTGGTCAAGGGGTATACAGAAGAAAGCATCTGTTAAGTCAATTACAGTAAACCATTTATATATCTCTTTTACGGATGCTAACAATGTATAGGGATTGGCAACCACTGGATGAATGTCTTTTGTTATTTCATTTATACCTCTTAAATCCTGTACAAGTCTATACTCACCATTGGGTTTCTTCACTGGGAAAATTGGGGTGTTGTATTCCGATTTACATTCCTCTAGAATTCGATATTTTAAAAATTTATCAATGGTCTTTGCTATTCCCTGTCGTGCTTCTGGTTTTATAGGGTATTGTTTAATTCGTACAGCCTTTGTTCCTTCTTTTAACTCTACATGTACCGGTTGTGCCAATTTAGATTTTCCAGGTACATCTGTTTCCCAGACAGAGGGAATTACTGCATCTTCTACTTCTTTAGGAATATTAGAAATTGGTTTTTCTTTTATCATCAAAATCTTTCCTGTCTTAGACTCCGGAATTTTCATTACGAGTTCACCATTCTCAAAAGTAATTACTGCCTCCAGTGCTGCCAGTAGATCGCGCCCTAAGAGCGGAGTTGGGCAGTCTGGCATGTATAAGAATTCATGGGTCAAGATCTTATCTTCAAAGCTCAATTCTAGGGGTTGCAAGAATGGCCGTACCTCCTCCTTCCCTGTGGCTCCAATGACTGCTGCTGACTTGTTCCCGATTTGCCCCTCAAGATAATTTAGTACAGAATGTGTGGCCCCCGTGTCAATGAGAAAATCTACGTCTTTTCCTTCTAAATGCAAAGTCACCATGGGCTCCCTTGATCCTGGCTCTCTCTCATGTAAAACCATGACCCTGGCTACACCATCCAGCTGATGCTCACTACTTTGATTAAACATACTGTCTAACTGAGGCTGACTATTCTGGCTAAACCGGTTTGGACACTCCCTTTTCCAGTGTCTCTCCATCTGACAATATGCACACTGATTCAGACCTAATCTACCATGACCAGAACCTCTGCCAAAGCCACCTCTATTAACGCCACGACCACCTCTACCACGTCCCCGTCCCTGTCTCTGTAAGACTGCCAAAAGGCTTTGCCCCTGTTTCTTGACAATTTCTCTGTCCCTGTTATTATAAACTTTCCAGGCAACCTCTAGGAGTTTATCCAAGTTTCTTAACTCTTCACCTTCCAGTTTCTGTAGCTTTTTCCTAATATCTTCCTGTGCCTGACCCAGAAAAATAAAGGCAAGCTGAGTTCTTCCTTGCTCACTGTCTACTTGAAGATCAGTATATCTTCTAGCTGCTTCCTTAAGTCTTTCTAGAAAGGCAGTGAGAGATTCTTTCTTTTCCTGTCAAATTTCATACAACTTAGACCAGTTCATACTCTTAGGTATTGCCTGTTGAACACCAACTGAAATCCACTCCTGATATCTCTTTAGCCTTAACATAACCACTCCAGAGGGGTCATTAGCATCCCACTCTGGGTCTGCAGTGGGAAAATTATAATCCAGTGTCCCTGTCACCAAACCATTTCGTATGTCTTCTCTAGCTCTTTCTCTTGCTGCTCGAAGAACCATATCTCTCTCTGTCTCATCCATCAGAGTGTCTAATATGACATGAATATCTTCCCAATCAGGGTTCTGAGTTTTCATTATCATCTTAACCACACGAGCTACCTTATCTGGGTTTTCTCTATACATTCCGGCTGATTGTTTCCATATAACTAAATCAGCAGGTGAAAAGGGTACCTTTACAAAGACGGGTCCATTAGTTCCCACCCCTTGCCTTAGTGGTGCAATAATCGTTCTCTTTTGTTTGCCTGATTTTAATATACCCTTTCCTGCCTGAGGCCACTCCAGGGGCAGTTTTCCTCGTGTTCGGTGAGCTACTGGGGCGTCTAGTTCATTTGCTTCACTGTCACTACTTTCCATTCTATCTGTCTTCTTCACATTCCCCCTTTGCTTCCGCCTCACAATCACATCCTGGATAGGGGAATCTGGAAGGGGGGGATACAGGGGGGCAGTCGGGACAGAAGCTGGTGAAGGAGGTGTAGGTGGGAGAGGAGGGTACCCTTGAGCTGGTGTTAGAGGGGGGATAAATCTTTCAGTGGGTGTGGGCGGGGGAGCAGGATAGCTTTGAGCAGGTGTATGTGGAGAAGGGGGGGTTCTCTGAGCAGGCGGAGGAGGGACAGGCACCTGGGCAGGCGGAGGAGGGGCAAGCGGAGGAGCGGCTGGCACAGGCAGAGGAGGATAATTACCTTCAGCAGACAAAGGTGGGGGTGAAACATATTGTGCTGGCGCGAGCGAGGGGGGTGTAAGAGAATCAGGTGGGGTCAGGGTGAGGGGGGTAGAACTTGGTGTTGAGGGGGCCGTGGTGGTTCCGGGAGCCATGGGAGATACCAATAATTCTGATTCCAGTTCATCTCTTTTTTCCCCTAAAATTTCACTTAAAACTGCATGTTCCATACAATGCTTATTTTGGATGCAAGCCAGACACTTATTATTCTCAAGCTTCATTGCTTTCATTTTGTCAAGCCACAAAACCAGTTTCTCAAGCAAGCACAGAAATAAGTCAATATATGGTAATTGTTCTACCCTTCCATCTTGTGTACAAAGCGATCTAAGTTGCATAATAACCTTCACATCAAAAGACCCATTTTTCGGCCACCTCTGATTTTCAGGCAAAGCGTATTTTGGCCAGTGAACATTACAATATTCAATCAACTTATCTTTTCGTAATTCCTGACCGAAGTTCCCCTCTTTCCAATGTGCCAACAAACAACCCAACGGAGAAGAACTTGGTATAGAGGCATTATTGCTGCCCAAAACCTCTTTTAACCCTTTTAGTTTCTCCATATTACGGATACATAAAAACCACAGATGCCGAACCTGCAACGCTTTCGCGATGTCTGACAGACGGCTGCCTAGGCAATACCACCAGGAATTCCTTTTGCCCAACCAAGCGTAGCTTTCGCTGCGTCTTAATGGCAGGCCCCCAGACCAGAGAATAAAGAACCTTACCTCTCACCAGGGGTCGTTGTGAGCGGCGAGGGTCGTGGCTCCGATGGGCTGCCCGAGAAATCACCCGGTGCCGGCTGGAGCGTGATCGGGTCGCGGGGTCCTGGCTGCGCCCACAAGGTCCCGTCCTGGGTCGCCAAAAATGTTAGCGTAGGAAAACATATAACCACACGAAGGCGATCATATGCGGTTCTTTATTCAAGCTCGCGGGACACAGGGGTGATAATACACCCAAATCTGATGTCCAAAGAATACAGAGTCGATTCGTGATTTTTATAGTTTAAATTATACACGTTAACTAACTCCCACCCCTAGATACTGATTATCCTATTCCTTAGTTACTATCTTAAATCATACCTACGCTTCTACCCTGATCCACACTTGATTTGGTTAAAACAATAGCATGGAGCTGTTTACAGAAGCTGACGCTTGTTCCCAGCTAGCTGCGTCAAGTTCCAGTTGTACGTTCTCTACTTTCCTCCCCCTACACATTACTCAATCCAGAAATTATATTTTTTAACCCTCCACCAACAATGCCACAGCTTCCCTACTATTTTTTTTTTTTTTTTTGGTGGACCTGATTGTGCACTTGGCATGTGCACCAGCCAACTTAAGCCATTTCAGTGATCTTAATTACAAACAAACCTACTCACACTGGACTTTCCCTGGTCTCCTCAGCCTATCTGGTTCTGTGGTAGGGCATGTAAGGATGGTTTTGCTTATCTGCACCTAAGAAAACAAATCCTTTATTATCACTGACCTCTCCTTCTGATTCTGGCTAGCTCCAGGGAGAAGGAGGGTAGTGATAAGGTCCTTAAGATCTCCAGGCAGTGACTGCATGGCTGAGGATTGACAAAGGATTGCACAGGACCAATATGCTGGCAATTCCAGACCAACTTTATTATCCGAAGGGAACCAGGCTACACAGGCAGGGACAAAGATTTGCACAGCCTTTTTTGAACAGGGGTAGTACAGACAAGAGGATACATTCTTGAGCCAATCACATAACATAAGGGGAGGAGGAAGGGAATAACAGGCATAGGGATGAACTAATCAGGGCATTACAGGGGAGTGGCTGGGACAAGCCGGCCTATGAAACATCAAACTGGGGAGAACATTCTAGAAAGCTGGGCTTGGTTCTGGGTGAAGGACAAACACTGGGAGTGGGGTAAGGTAACTCTTTTAACTGAGTGACACCGGGACAAAACCATTAACAGGGAGGAAAGGGATAAACCATTTAAACAGATTACCACACTTTATCCTGCCATATCATGACGCACCAACGTTGGGCAACAGCATCAGCGACCCTGAGACCAGATGGACCATGGTAACACCGCTTCGGTGCCGCCTCCGGTGGAGCGGCCGTTCCGGGCCATCGCGGCCCGGGGCGGCCCCTCCCCCACCGCGCAGAGACCTCGGGAGCCACCACGCGGCCGTCCCACCACCGCCGACCAGCCCGGCGCGGGCCCGGGTCCCGGCCCGCCTCGGCGCTGCGCGGGCTGCGCAGCCCCGTCGGGCGGCGCGGCCCGGGCGGCGCGGCTCCGCCACGGCGAGGCTCCGGCGTGAGCCCCGGTGCGGCGGGACCGCTGCTGCAGCGCGTGCCCGCGGCGCGGCCCCGGCCCGGCACGGCCCCGGCGGCGGAGCGGCCCCGGCCCGGCGCGGCCCCGGCGGAGGAGCGGCCCTGGCGGCGGCACGGCCCCGGCGGAGGAGCGGCCCCAGCCCAGCGGCCGCGGCGCGGGGCAGTCCCGGCGGAGCCAACACGTGGTCCCGACCCTGCCGCAGCGCGCGCGGGCCCCAGCACTGGGAGAAGCCGCGCGGACAAGCAGCCCTGGACAGCAGCGAAAGGAACTCAGCCAGACAGCCATCAGAGAAGGAAAAAGCAGTCTTCAGTTGTGCCCAAGCCCCGCACCTTCCAAAACTCGGTTTTGTAAATTGTGTAACCTCCTTCCTTACCCTTACCCCCTCCTCCCCTCGCTGCTCCTTCTCCCTAACCCCCTTTCCCTTAACAAACCCCCGAGAGTTAACCCCTTCCTGCTAAACCCGGCACGGCACAGCTAACACCACGTGCTGCGCTGTGACCGCATGGCCACCATGGCCACGTGCTCTCAGTCCCATCTTCCGCTTTCCAAGTGCCACAAGGTAAACGCTAAGAAACCAAACCCCAAAGCTAAAGTGAATTTGTAATACCAGTTTTACAGCCTTGTATAATTGTTAATGCTACTTTGATTCCCTTCCCCTGTTTTTCTGCCCCTGTGCCTTGCTGTTCTGGCCAAACAGCAGGGTGTCCCAAACCCCTCCATTTCCTTCCCATCCCCATGAAGTAGTTTTTACGATTATGCCTTTCTAGTTTTGTGTGTGTAAATATTGCAGATTCCCCTGTTTTCTGTTTTAGAAAGCAGAGGCCTTTTCAGGTCACAAGTGTAGATCCAAGGGAAGCAGATTTTGAATTGTCTTCTTGTAAGGCGCGATTCAGTAGTGTAGACTATTGAATCTGTAACGCTTTTGGGTTTATGCTGTCCTCAGTTAGTTCTGAGGGTGATTGATAACCTAAATTAGTGTCTGAGAAAGTATTTGACGGTTTTTGTAGTATTTTTCTTTTGTTTTTCTTTTGATGACCTAAAACTGGGGGTCTTTTGTTTTAGTTGAACCAGTTGGAAAGTGAAAGGAGTGGTTTGGCTCAGATCCGTGAGTGTCGGTGACTTGCTGTTCAGGCCTTAAGGGAATTCCGTGACAGATCAATGGCAGCTTGAGTTGGTTTAAATTCCTCACTGCCCCTGCCCGGCCCCAATGGGGGAACTGCAGCAGGCCACCTGGAGAATCTGAGGCCGTGTGTGGAGCCCGGGGAACTCCACGTGTTTTCCTGTCCCTGGAATGGGAGCAGAGGTCAGCGCCTCAGCCTAAGCTGGGGGCTGTGGTGGTCTGAAAAGCCAGTTGGAAAAGACTAGACACTATTAGGCCAGTCACGCTGGAAAAGCTCAAACAAATTTGTTAACTTGTTTCAAATCTTGCAATATAAACTCACATAACCCGTCTACTGCAATTACAAGGTCAGATCAACTGTTCACCTTATAACATAATCCTTACTGCAATTGTATTTGGTTTCATGCTGCAAAAGTGTAATTACTGTTTCATTTTTTAAATTGTTAATTGTCATATGTCATATTTCTCTTCTCACATTTTAAAAAAAAAAAAGGGTGACTTGTGGAAATGCATTTTATGGAAATGGTTTGCTCTGGCTCACCCCTGGAAAATGTATGGTTTGTCCTAAGTCTGTACCCTCCCTGCAGTATCCTGTATCTGTAACCTCATTGGCTGGAGAATGTTACCGCGCCCCTTTGAACCTCTGTGATAAGAATGCTAAGGCAGAAGGCTCTGCCCCTCTTGCCCCTCTACCCCTGGAGGCGTCCGGACGCTCCTCTCTCCTCTCCCCCCCTTCCCCCTCCCCCCTTCCCCTCTCCCTCAGTGAATAAACCCTCACCTCATCAGCACCCCACCGGCATCTGAGTCTCCTTGCCTGCAAGCCCGGGAACACCACGACCCCAAAAGACCCCGGGGGTCTCCGGGGGGCACTCCCCGGGGACCCCCCATAAATTTAAACAACAACAATATCAACCTTGTTAAAATTATCCAGCCACCAGCTGCACCACAGTTGGAGAGCTTTGGTGAATGGGACTCAGTCCTAGTGCTCCTGGCAGCTCTGAATCACTGCAGTGCCTTTTCTAAAGAGTGTCAATGCTGAGAACAAAAGAACCACTGCTTTCAGATCTGAACTGGCCTCCAATAATCTCCTGAGTGAATGAACAATTCAACCTGTCCAGACATGAACCCTTTGGTAGGTATACACCTGGTAGATGACATTTTCTCACCCTGTCATGGGTGAGCACACTTTGAACACAGTTTCTGTAAATGGTCTTCCAAGCTGCAGGTGAGTTACCTCAGATATGTCCTGTGAGCCTGTGCTCATTCACTTTCCAGACAGACTGCAGGTCCTCTGTATTTGAATGTTCTTAAAAGATATTTACTAAAAATGCTGTAAAAGCTGTCTGACTCTGTGTAGCTTGGGTTATTTTATAAACCTTATATGTGATGATGGTACCACATGATTCACATCCATTCACTCTGTTTAAATGTGATTATAAAACATATCTGCATCTTTGCCCTCATGGAATTCAGTAATAAAGCTTTCACTGATCACAGTAAAAGATTTGAACAAATTACAGGGACATTATAAAATATTGAACGCAAATACTGCTAGATTGTGTTCCAGTGCAGTTTGCTATATTTTTAAAACGAATTCAACAAAATTCCTGGTTTTAATCAGCAAAAGAGAAAGAAAATTATTTTGCTGTGTTTTAGCTCTGCTTCTTTTTGCATTATTGTAGTTCTGTTAAATGTTGCTTTGACATTTGATATTTGCAGGTTTTTATCACAATATGGACACTTCTGTCATTGAAAGCTACTATGATCCCAGGTTGTTAGGGAAAAAAAAATCATGATGAGAGTTTTTAATGAAACATAACAAAGCAAACAGAATTTTAAAAAGTCAGTCAGAGAGGATTGCATTACAACAGAACTACTTTTCAATAAATATGAAAATCAACATCTGCTGTTTTCTTTAACATGTTGAAAATTTCATTTGATTTAGATCTGAGTATAAAATTACTTTTATATTACTTCAAAAGTAATTTTCAGCTTAAATGTGTCCATGTTTTGTGGCATAATTTATGACTATGTTCACAGATATGATTGTTTTTATTAAAATAATTTTTCAATTTTCTTTCTTTTATGAAAAAAGGAAAGGTTCTAAGTGAATACAGAAAGCTGTATTTCTGCTTACATCTTTTTCTCTTAACATAAACATTTACTCCATGAAGTAAATAGACACCAGACATGTGATACTTCTATAAAAGAACCAAAAATGATACAAAAAATCATATAATATAGGTTTTATGGAATCAAAATATTCAAAAATTTAATACTGGCTGAAAATCAAGTTTGCCTCAGAATCCTCATACATGATACTGAAATATATTTGCTTATTTTCCTCCTACTTCATTTCAAATCCGGAAGGTAATGGTGATGAAAAGAAACTTCTAGAGCAGATGAAAAAGACTTCCTCTCAAAGGTCTGAGAAGCACTTTAGGAGGAGATTCACACCACAGACAGGAAGCACTAAAATCCAGTGGTGGGTGAATACAGAGGAAGCAGGTGCCCACATGGTTTACTGCTACTGTAAGAAGTACCATAAAGTGCACAAAACCCTTTGTCTGGAGTTCTAGCAGCAGTCTAGATCCACTGAGAAGCATAACAATGCCATTTTTATCCTGCAGCTGTTGGTAGGTTCTCACCAACAGATGGTAGATTCTCACCAACAGATGGTAGATGGTAGATGGTAGATGGTAGATGGTAGATGGTAGATGGTAGAGATCCTTTACTACCCCAAGCATGTACAAAAAACGTTAAAGTGTACATATAGAGAGAGATATACATATGTATATATGTATGTTTGTATATATGTTATATATTTATTTGTAATAAGCACACATTATATATACAATGTATACATTATATATAATATATATAATGTATATTATACTATATATATATAATATTATATATTAGTACACATATACATTCTATGTTGAAGCTATCATGTTATTTTGAGATCATGGTGTGATGAGGGATGAATACTTCACTCTTCTGCAAATTGATTGCATCACGTTTAACAGAGTGGCTGCACTCTTTCAAATTTCAATTGGAGCCCTTTCAAATTTTTTCAGTATGTTCTTTCTCTGATCCCAAGCCAATAAAAGTCCCTGAATTTTACTGTGTGACTCCCTAATTCTTGAGTGAGACCTGTCTTTAGTTTAATTCCCTAATATTTCCTAAGACATTGAGAATGCATCTCTCTAAATTGAATATTATCTTCACCAAGTCATGTAGGTCACAACTTTTGATACATACAAGATTGCATTTGTTCCCAATTAAAGGCATAAGATGGTGGTAGTATTGGAAGGTAAAACGTATGTTAAAGTACTTTAAGTAATAAAAGATAATTGTTAGTGTCCACACAGTTTTATGTTCAGTATGTAAAGAAACAGACTAGGCTGTGAAAGTAGAAATACACTAGCACAGATCCTGTTGTCACTGCTGAGCACGTGGGTTTCATCCTGTGTGAACATGGGAATTCTTAAGGGTAGGACCTGGCAGGGCAATTATTGTCACAAATTGCTGTCACATGTGTTTATTGGGTTTTATGTTTGACTTCTGCTGTATGCAGGTTATGTTTCACTGCACTGAGTCTGGGACCTCAGTCTGCATCATAAAATATAACCAATTTACCCAGTTACATGCATGCAACTAGAAGACGCTGCTATAAACTACCACGGGCTTCATATTTCTTTACTGTGAAAGAAAGAAAATCCCAAATCTTTCACTTTCTTACAGTTTTGGCCCACTTACTACCTTGCTAAATATGCAGCTGCTGGAGTTCAAAAGTCAGAATTACAGATGTGTTTACTGATCCTTTGCATAGCATCTCTGTTTCATGTGTATTAGTCACCACTTCCTTTTGGTTTTAAATTCAGAAATATGTTCAGGGACTGAGTAAATATATCTTGACACAACCCCATTGATTGAAGATACTGTGACTAACACTTCTGCAAAATAAACATACAATGCTCAAAAAAGTAATTTGGGATTACAATTCTTGGAGGCTTTTTTATCTTCAGCATATTCCAGATATGAGCACAAACAGAGAGGTGAAGGTAGGCAGCTACTGCCCAAACACTTTTTTTTTCTGACAGCTGAACAAAAATGTCATTGGATGTGTTGGATGGCTTTTCTGAACTAAATTTGTGCTGTTATATGCAGAGCAGAAGGAGATAGATCAAAATTATACAACTGGCATATTTTTGCACACAGGAAGGTCTGAAAACAAAACTATTTAATTGTTGCTTTTTCTGTATTTAAACATTCTTCCACACTGACCATTAAGTTCCCTGTACTGAGTACTTTTTAAAACAGCCATAGTATAATTTTGTCTGTTTCTACAAGTGTATATGAATGTAATGTTTTATTTCTGTATTCAAGTTGTGACAGCCCTTGGCTTTCAATCCAATTATCTGAGTCATACTGTTACAAAACTCCAAGGGGAGAAAAATGTCAGCCCCATAAACTTAGAAATAGAACGATAGCACTCTTTTTCTTTAAAGAGCACACTTCTCTTTCAACTGTATCACTTACTTAATATTTTATAGTTTCAAAATGAAAAGAAAAAAAAGATTTTGAATTCCACTGGGTTGTTATATTTAGGAAGAGATATATGCATATAGCTTATAGCAGGTTTCCAGATATATGTGCCCTGTGTGTAAGGACTGAACAGATGAATATTCTTCATTTTACATATCCTAACCATATGGTCCCTTTATATAGAATAAGAGGAAGAAACTAAAACTTTTGCTCATGTATCATTTAGGCAAAACTGAAGAGTGTTACTGAGTATCAGCTGCTATTCAGAGGAAGTTAACAAGAGTGTCTAAGAATTATGTGACAATCCTCTTCCTGGAAGTGAGGATGGTGGCCTGGGAAATGCAAGTTTCTTTCAAGACCTTTAATCATATGAAAGGTTCAAACTTGCAACCATTCCATTCTACTTAGTCCTGAGGGTGGCAACACTGACTATCACCAAGGGATATACGAGCTCTGTGCAGTTCCAAAAACAGACTATGGGAACGGGCATGGATGTTTGGAAGAATGGGTAGTTTTCCTTTGTTTAAAATTCTACCTATTCACATGGACAAATTCACATTTGGACAGAAGTGGCCTTTTGCAAGAAAGTACCTCAAAATAAGGATATTCTGTACAAATTCGTAACTAAGTGCCTGCATATGAAGCACATTTTGAGAAAAAGGGAAGTGAAAGAAACCCAAACCAAGGCATTAATGGATTTGGATAGAAGTTGATAAAAAACAAAGAACAGAAACAAGTACAGAAACAAGCTTTCACTATACACCCTGAATTTTTTCTGCTCTGTACTAGAAAGGTTCCGAGAAGAAGAAATTCAGGGTGTATAGTGAAATCCAGTCAATGCCAGGTATTAATTTCAATAATCAAAAAGGTGTTTTGGAACATTCACACCAACAAGTGCATCCCTCTCACCTGAACTGAAAAAAACAGAAGCAGATGATTGATGTTACTAAAGCCTGATTCATGCTTTGGTCGTCTTTGTAGTTTCTTCTGACAATAATATTCTTTTTTCTTTTAATCCCTATGCTATTAAATATATTTCACAATAGGATAAGGTTAATTTTATTTTTAAAATGTGTAGGCTTGTACAGAATCATTACCACCCTGTAGTTTTAGAAGCAAGCACAACAAGGATTTCCCTGAAAGCTCCTGCACCTTTTATATCTCTTCAGAACTTCAAATTTTTTTTGGTTTTATAATTTTGTAAATGTATTGGTTTGGAATGGCCTTGTTTCTGTACTTTTAGTACACACAAAAACAGGCAGGATTTGCTGTTGGTTTGTTTCTCCTAATGTCAGCTTTTGAAGGATTTCTCCTGATATAGAGCCAGAAAATAAAAGTGGCAAAAAATGAACACTACAGACAAGAGTTCTCTGGCATAAAAAACAAGGTGTTTGGAAGAGAGAAATAACAGTTGAAAAGAGTGAGGGACTAAAAGAATAGTCTCCAAGCATATCTCCGTTACATGTCAAGTCAACTCACTTGATTAGGCAAGATGTGAATGACTGACCCTGTGGACTGCATGTGAAATGCTCTGTAACCTGTGACATTATACAATAAATAGATGGTAATTATATGGACATACATGTTCACTTAGGAACTAATAATGGAAATAAAATTTCAGTTTGCTATTCCCAGGTACTTTGTGCACTAAAAGTAATCTGTAATCATTATTTTGCTTGGTGTGTGAGGAAGCAACTAGAAGGGACTTATAGTTACACATAAGAGGTAACTAACTATTCATCTAAAAGTAGATGTAGTGGATGTTTGAGCTGGCCCAGGATGTTTAGCTCTTCATCATGGAACCAGCAGCCTGGTCAGTAGCTCTGCTCTGTGAAAAAATAAAGTCTCAGGGTTACTGTTCCCTGAGACTTTCCTCGGGGTTGCTGTTCCCTGAGGTAATAAGGCTTTCTATGAGGGTTGCTGTTCCCTGAGATTCTTCTCAGGGTTGCTGTTCCCCGAGGTAATAAGGCCTTCGAGCTTCCCTTGCTCAAAAGGTCTCACGTCAGAGCCAGAGAAGACAAGCTGAGTCCACCAGTGCATGTTTCCAAGGTTGTTTATTCTTCATTATCTCTCAGTTCTTTCTCAGCTCTGCTGGGTGTCCCTGGCAGGGTACATTATCTTAGTTCTTTCTCAGCTCTGCAAGGCATCTCCAGCAGAGCAGGACATGGGGCAGACTGGGGCAGATCAGAGGTTCCTGGACCCTTTGTGCCATTTCTCTGGTCCAACCACCTTCCACAACGTACTTTTTATTTACAGAATTTTACCAATACTTACTACCCATGTTAACATGTCATTTCTACTCTAAACCAATCCTTGTAATAACAGCTCAGCAGAAAATGGGGGATGAGAACAAGAACAAGGAGGACAGGACCACTCCCCAATTCCTCCATCTTGCCTCTTCAAACCCATACACTAAAAATCCTAGATTCTACATTTACATTCTCTGATAAACTAACTACTACTAATTTTGAATTCTCTCAGCTTGTGATTCTTCATACAATGTGGGCATTCACTCCCATGGACAGGGATCAGAAGCAGTATCCTCCTGGGCTCTGTGTGAGGCTGGCTGACACCCTTGTACAGATCTCAGATTCCCATATCTGGTCTCCAAACCCTCCAGGGTGGCCAGAGGGATGTTCTGGACTCCGACAAAAACCCACCATCATTCCAAAGTTTGGAAGCTTCGTTCCTCTGCCTCTCACTTTTAAACCACTTTTTCTCTATTCCTCATGTTGTGGTTTAACCCCAGCCTGACACTAAGCACCACACAAAGCCATTCTCACTCAATGCCCCACCAGCGGGATGGACTGGGCAGAGAATTGGAGGGGTAAAAGCTGCAAAAATCACAGGTGGAGAACAATTCAGTTGCATAGGGAATGCAGAAGCCACACACTCCCCAAAGCAAAAATCCCTGAAGAACTCCTTTGCCATTTCCCATGGGCAGGCAGGTGTTTCCCATCTCCAGGACGGCAGGACACCCTCGTGCCTCACAGTGACTTGGGAAGACAAATGCCATCACTCCAAACATCCCCACCTTCCTCCTTCTTGCACGCAGCTTGAAATACGGAGCAGGATGTCACACGGTCTGGAATATTCCTTTGCCCAGTTTGGCTCACCTGTCCTGGTTGTGTCTCCTCCCAGCCTCTCATGCAGTGTGACCCCAGAGGAGCTCAGTCTGTGCGGCTGCGTCAGTCATGGTGGGTGCTGAGCCGAGAGAAGCCAAACTGCACAAGTTTTCACTCCTTCATGTTGGCCTTAGCTCCCGTGGCAGAACTTGAGTTCCTGCTGGACACTCACCTGTCCCTGAGCCTGTGGAGAAGCCCGGCTGCCTCCCCCTCTGTCCAGAGCAACACAGGCACTCACAGCCTTTCCTAAGGACTGCAACACAACCACGGCCACAGCAGCGTTCCCAGCAGTGACAACACTGCTCTCCTGCCCTACTCTGCTCCTCTATTCACAGCTGCAAGCCTGTTCCTCCACAAGAGCCTGTGGCCAGGAGGCAGTGAAGGAAGACCTTTGCCCACTTCCAAAATGTGCCACAAACCCTATCCATGGGTCTTCCCAGGCTTAAGAAACACCTGACCCACCATTCAAAATCAAACTTGGAGCTTATTCACATGGTGAGAATAAAGGCAAGCTTCAAACACAGTGAAGGTTTATAGTGTTTATTTTGACTATTAATCTAAAGAAACTACAAACTACATACAACAAACTCCAAACTACAAACTACAAACTCCAAACTCTAAACTACAAAGAACAACAACGGCCTCTTCCAGGGCTAGTATCTCCTGTTGGCCGTGAACTGCTGTGCTGCCATGATGAGAGGCGTCAGGCTGGAGGTCGGCTTGGCTGAGGTTACAAACGGATGCTGCCCAAAGACAAAAAGAAGAAATGAACTTCTACTTTCCTCACAGGCTAAACAGCCTTTTTCTGGCTACCAGCAAGGTGCAGAAATGAGGGCACTCCATGCAGCTCTGTCTCCTTGCTACGTGAGGCAAAGATGGCTCACAACCCCACCAATCCATTAATCCAGATGTCTTCAGTTTAAGGAGATTTTGTCCAAGTGACCTTAAAAAGCTCCTCCCAACCCATCCCAGGCCAGGATTCTCCTCCGTTTTCCTTGGAAAACTCCCTAGACTGGAGATTCTTAGGAGCAGGGCCCACCTGACCCCTTGCCCTGGAACAGACAAGGAGCCCCTGGCAGTGGGCAGCAGGCACACCCTGCAGCCGCTTGGCCTTTACCTGCAGAAGCTCCTGGGCAGACCAGCGCCTGTCCTCGTCTGTCTCCAGGCAGCAGTGCAGGAAGTCTCGCAGCCAAGCGGACTGCTGCCTGGGCTTCTGCAGCCTCGGCCTGCCCCCGCTGCTTATCAGCTGTCGGACCTAGAGAGGAAGGAAACGCCACGCTGCACCTGTCTCCTCTGCACCCAACCTGCTCACACACACCCACTGGACAAGCTCCACGCTCCAGTGGCGCCTTCGTCCCTGCCAGAGGGTGGGAGATGCCTTTCCTCCCCCAACTAAAAGAACACAAACCCCGAGGCAGCCACAGGCAGTCCAAAGTGTGCAGGCTCTTGCTTTGACCCCTGATTTCACTGCCTGATGAAATTAGGAGCGCACCTCCATCAGCAAAAGCACACTTTGCTTCTTTGTGGACTGACACCAGCACCACAGGCACTTTGGAAGAGGGACTTTAGTCTAACTCTCCTGTTCCCAAGGGTTATTCCATAAAATGCAGCTTAGCACTGCCCCCTGCTCCCTTCAGAACAGCTCCCATCTAGGAAAAGGCATCATGATTTTTTTGTGTTGTTTATGATGAAGTGGCAAGGGAATAATCTGGACAAGAAGCACGAGAGGCTCTGCAGTCTGGCACCTATTGTCTTCAGGCATTAACAAGCTTCCCGGGCAGAAGAATGGGGGCAGATTTTGTCAGTGCCTGCAGTACTGGTGAGAGGAGTTGCAGCGTACCGTGCGGGCGGTTTTCATCAGGTGAGGAGGCGCTCCTTCCACCATCTCGATCCCCACAATGCCAAGGGACCAGATGTCCACTTTGGGGCCATAGGGCTTCCTGGTGAAAATTTCTGGCGCCATCCAGTAAATAGTCCCGACAGCTGATCTCCGTTTGCTCTGCTCAGCAGTGAGCTGAGCAGCGAGGCCAAAATCAGCTGTGGAGAAAAAACCACTCTGATCAAGCCTGCTGGAATTAGGAAAGCAAACAATAGATTCCCCACTCTACCAATGTCCAAGAAGGCAGTGTGGAATCCAGCTGCAAAGGGGGCCATGCTGGCGTTCCTCACGCCTGCAGCCGAGGAATTACAGAACTGGTCGCTTGCCAAAAGCCCCCACTTCCAGATTGTGTCTTTTAGTGCCCTGAAGCTTTAGACTGCAAGTGCCTTGCTTGGGCAGGGACACACACAACCCAACTTGGCCACTGCCAAGACCTTCTTCCCAGCCACACCTCCCTGCACCGTGGGGATGTGCTCTGCGCTTGCAGCAGGGCAGCCTGCACTGCCACAGGCACCCCTCAGGGGAACTGGCAGCCACCCAAAGGCAGCCCCACACCGCAGCCCACCACGGCTGAGCCTGGCCAGCAACACCCACCCAACTTGACAGATCCGTCCAAGCCCAGGAGAATGTTGTGGCTTTTGATGTCTCGGTGGATCACTTGATGGCAGTGAAGGAAATCCAGGCCTTGCAGGCACTGAGAGAGGAAAAAAGAAACATCAGCCCAACAGTTCCTCATCTGATTTCATCCCACAGGCAGGGAAGGGGCACATCTGCGAGACTGACTTGCTGGGGGATGGGGAGCCATGGCAGGACAGGCTGCTGGCAAGGGCAAGAGCCATGAGGACAGCAGTGCCTTTCTAAGCAAGGGTGCATTCCCTTTTGAAAGAGAAAGGGCAAATGTTCCTCTGGCCAGTGCCCTGCAAACACAGACTGAAGGAGCACTGCTGCAGTGGATGTGCTCTCTCCAGCCAGATGACAGCGGATGCTTTTACTAGCACCACTCTGGGTGCAAGGCTCTCCTTCGAGGCTGAGCTCTGTGAGAGTTCTGTGAGTATCTCCTGGTCTTTTTCACTGGTTTCAGACTCTGCCACCAGCACGTTTGCCCTTACTGGGAAGGAATATACTACACACAGGCTCCAGGCAAGTGTTTAGAGAGGCAAACACAAACAAACACACTAGAAGAAGGGCAGGCACACTGACAGGCACCTGAGACGTTCTTGCTACTGCCAGCCATAAGAGGAAGGCAGAAAGGAAGCCTGGAAGATCAAATCCCTCCTCTCCTTGCTACCTATTGGGAATCCTGCTTGGTATCCTGCCCAAGCCACGGGAAGCAAAAGCACATCCCTTACCTCTCGAGAGACAGCTGCTATCTCTCCTTCTTCCATCTGAGTCTCCCTGATGACATCCTGTAAAGAACCTCCGTCCATGTACTCCATCACCAGCCAGAGTTCTTGGTTCACCAGGTAGCTGAAAGGAGGAAACAACAGCCTGGAGATGAATGTGCACACCTACAGGACCTGATGGATTCTTGTTTCTGTGACTATCTCAGAGCCAGACAGGAGGAAGTGAATAGTCACTCACTAGGCTCTACAGGGCTTGAACTCTGTGCAGTCTAAAAGACTGCAGGGTATCCACACCAATGCATAACTCTGGGAACAGGCCAAGGGAAATGGGGTCTGCAGTGCTTTGTCAGCACTTAAGAGCCATGGGAAAAAAATCAAACCCTAAATCCAACAAAACAATGTGCCGAGAGGGCAGGGACTTTGAGGCTGTTGGCTCAGAAAGATAGGGCCAAGTCAGGCCTTTGAAAGCACACTTAAACTAGGTGTGGCCAGGAAAGATTAATGCAGCCCCAATGCAATCTCCTCCCAAGATGCTGTAGATCAGCCCAGAAAAAGGAATTAACAGCTCCATCCTCTGCCAGCGACCAAAGGAGTGCTTGAACCTGTGGTCTGCAGCATGTGAACGACCCTGCTCAGAAGAACAGCAGAACCACTCACCTGTCTACATAGCTCACAAGGTTGGCGTTCTTCTTGTCGCGTATGACCTGGATTTCATTCACGCACAGTTCACTGCTGCTCTCTTGCAGGAGACTGATTTTCTTTATGGCCACCTAAAACAACGTGGACAACCATGAACCAAAGAAGTCTGTGACACGAGACCGCAAGGGGAAGATGGAGACAGTGATTTTAGGATGACAGAGCTGGGCTGGGACAAACTGCCTGGTGACTGGACATCAGGGGAAATCAAAGCTGAGCTTGCAAGAGCCTCTTACACCTCTTGCTTGGGTGCCAGTCCCAAGACACAGAGCCAAAGATCCTTTCTCTGGTAAACCTTGGAGAAACACAGTCTAAACTGTCCACCTCAAAGCTCTAACAATCCTACTGGCTGTGCCTACTGTCTTCCCCAGGGCCTTGTTTCATCATGCCCATTTTCCTTCAAACACCTCTTGCAAGCAAGAAGCTCTTTTGTGCCAGTGAAAATGGAGCAAAACTGCTGGGAAACCTTTGGCAATGTTAGGGGGTTTGATCATTACTCCAGCAGCTGCTGGCATTCACCATTGTACAACAACAACAAAGCAGATGTAGTGACATGAAGGATAAAATGCTGTCCTAAAAACATTCTGAGGGTTACCCCTACAAGTACGTACTTTCAAGAAAAAATGCTGTGATAAAAACGTCATTAAGGGCACCTCCAAAAAAGACAATCCCTGCACTTCCTCACTTCAGGAACTTTCATTTCCCTCCACTAAAACACTTTGCTTCACACCACTGACACTTGCAATGACTGCCTGACTGTAAAAAGAAATAAGCCACACCTTGATCCTCTAGCGATACACCCTGGGCCCTGAGCAGGCCTTAGGCCCTTGAGAGACTCCTTGCACATCTCTCTCTCACAGCACACTTCCAAAAGGCAGCACTGCAGGTGGCTAGAGAACTACCCCCACAATTCCCACGTATTTGCCAACAGCCAGAAAGGAGAATTCAGGAACCCTGAGCTGCAGCCCCAGGAGCAGTGCCATGCAGTAAGACACCACCTGGGCACTAAGACCCAGCTAGCGTCTCCTCCTCTGAAAGACACCGCTGGGCCTCCTGGCATTCCTTGGGCCAGCTGAGAAGGACACAATCTGTCCCCACTGTATTTGGCAGGCAGACACTGCTCTGCACTTCATTTGCCTTTGCAGCAAAGCTCTACCGGCGACCCAAAGCTCAGCCACAGCTCACAGCAGAGGGGAGGGCACTCGAGAGCTGCAGAAGCTGCGGCGTTGCTTGACGCTTACCTCTTCTCCTGTGGCAGTCTCCACTGCCATGCACACGGTGCCGAAACCCCTGGAAACAAAACAGCAGCAGAGAAAGGAGAAGTCCTTTAGTCCCTGCAAGTGCAAGTCACCGCGCTCCAAGGGGAAAAACCGTCCTAGGGCAAACAGCAAATGGAACACGACAGATACTGCTCTGCGTCCTTTCTCCCTTTTCTCTTTCTGTATCTCTGCATGTGCATTTTTCCAGGTACACACATGCCACCTGCACCTTCTCACACCTCTTCTTCAAGTCCTTCTGCCAAACTCAGGCTCTGCCACACAGGCCATCTGAGAAGCCACAAGCCATGGGACACCCATTGGAGGAAAGCCTCTAGACACAGATCCTTTCTCCAAGGAGCTGGCAAGGAAAGTAGTCTCCCGCCACAGCTGCCGCCACAGCCAGAGCAGGCAAAGGCTTCCACTGGTGCACACACAAATGGAGAGGGACTCAAAACAGAGGATCCTTAGACAGCTGCCTTCTGGGTCCAGAGCCATCGGCAGCTGCTTCTCTTTGGTGCTGCAGACACAGGAAGGACTCCACTTTTCCAGTGAGTTCTTGTACACTTGTCTCCTCACAGAGGAAATGTTGCAAATCAATCCCATTTACAGGCAGCAGAGCTGTCTTTCAAAAGGGAATGGCTGGCTGGATTCTTTGCAGGAAAGGCCTAAACCCCACAGGATCCACGAGCGGCTTTGCCATAGGCAGATGATGCCTTTTCCTCTAGAGTGCATTGGCACTGAGCATTCCCCTGAAGCTTTGGCTTTTGCTTCCTCAGCTACAAAATACAGCTGCTTCTTTCATTTCTGCTTGTGTCTTCTCCACTAGATGGTGGTCATCCTGACCACTGAACCTTGTTTCCCACAAAATACTGGAAAGAAATGGTACTGGGAGCTGTTCCCTGACAGCTCTCAGGTGCTAACTTGGCCTTTGAGGCCATGAACTCTTTCCTCCTTTCATTCCCACATATTCTCTATTCTTCTGAGACACACAAAAATGGTTTCTCTTCAGAAAAGCGGCAAACAGGTGCAACACTCTCGAGGGACAGGAGATCTGCCACTGCTGCTGTTTGCTGCAGAAAAGACATTGCCAGCATCCTGGGGTCTTTGCCGTGCCTTCTGACCACAGCTATGAATGCTGACCGGTACAGAGAGATGGCAGCATCTCAACGCAGTGTCTGAACGGCTTTGGAGCTTGCCTGACGTTGCTCTGGGGAGATGGGACACCAGCAAAATACCCAGTCCCTCCCTTGGAAGAAGGAACTGTGGCTGCACTCACCCTTTGCCAAGAGTTTCCAGTTCTGTGTATTTAGCCTCGGCATCTCCCTCGCTCACCAGCATCCCTGTAAAAATCCAAAGGGAAGATGCTCACTTCCAAACAGAGATCCCACCCTGCAGCAGATCAGAAAGGCAGCCCCCCTCAATGGGCCCTGTCAACTCAGTCACTCGCGGAACAGCAACACCACCACAAAAACACAGCAGCAAGGCAAGCAGCTCTGCAGCACAGACACCCTGCACAACACTGAACAGTCTAAACTAAAATCTAAGCATATGGACCAGCAGTCAGAGGAGACAGAGACCAGAAAACTGTAACTGAGTGAAGTGATTGTTGTCTGCAAACATGAAGGGTAGCAGGAAACACAAAACTTTTCTGTTCTTGGCAATGAACACTCTGTGAAGTTCAACAAAAGCGATAATCCTTGCAAACATCAAAGGCATCTTGGTTCTGCAATCAATTTTCATCAGCAGCTGCCCTTTCCAGAACAGGAAGAAGATTGCAAGGTGCTTCCAGCAAAGGCCTGATCTCCACCTTGAAGCAGGACTTTGCCTAAACAATGCCCTTCTGCCTTTCAAGAGCAGCAGCTCATGTTATAACCTACTGTGATGGGCCTTAGGAATGAGGTCCCTCAGCCTTTAGGACAGGCTAAGTTCTGAAGATGACCTTGGCCATGCCCCACAGGAGCTGGGCCCTGAGAGCTCCTTGAGGCCTACTCATTCTCCAGGTCACAGCCTCCTGCTCAGCCAGAAACAATCTCTGGTTTGCCCCTTGCCTTTTGTACGGGCAAGCTCAGCCAAAGCCAAGCTGCCCTCGGAGGCACGAGCAGCACCCCGGTGCCCCCTCACCACCTCAGAGCACAACAACAGGTCCTGCATGCAGGCCTCAGCACCTGACACTCAGCTGAGGAGGAGCAGCAGGCGGACACCTCATGCTGGCACACGCACACACGAGGCACTGCTCCAGCAGACAGGGATCACACAGGACATACTCAGCGTGGCCAGCCACTCGTCCTCTGTCCTCTCTTGCAGCTGCTCTCTGCTGCCACAGGAGCTGCTCGTGCTCCAGGTGCACGAGCTGCTCGTGCTTGAGTTTGCAGCTTGGCGACTGGAGCCTTCTTCAGAGCCTGCAGCTGCAGCTCGCGCAGGTGCCAGGACAGAGGAGGTGGAGCTCTGCGACAAGAAATGAATTTGGGTCACAAATGTGCCTGCCAGAGATGCCACCCCAATCCCATTCCAGATGCAAGCCCCTAGGAAGAAGCTGCCACCCACATCCAGGGCTCTTCACCACCCGGCTTTTGCTGCCCACTTCTCCAGCCCAAGGCAGAAAAGGCTGAATCCAAAGGCTGCTTTTCCAAGGCAGAAAAACTGACACCAAAGACACTGCTAACCAAAGCCAGCACTTACTGATGTTGGCTGCTCAGGCTCTGGGCTGACAGCAGGGGCAGGTTCATTGGCACCTTCCTCCTCCTCAGCCTCTTCCTTGGATGCAGAGGCAGCCAGAGCAGGTGCTGACACTGCCCTTATGCTCTGGAGACAGACAGCAGCATGAGGGACAGCAAAGGAGCTGTCATTCACAACCTTATGGACATGAACCTACAGGCTCCACTGCATCTCAGCTACTCCTTTAGCTACTGACAGCTGCACCGTGGAGAGGCCACATCCCTCCTGGAGACAGTGTCTCCCCCATATCCTGCAAGGCTGTGAACTGCATCTTTGCACTGCTCTCTTCCCTGAGGACAGAGAACCTGCACAGCCACTGGGCACAATGGGCCCCACTTGTACCGCAGGAGCATCCAAAAACATCGTGATGCTACCTCTTGTCTCTTGCTGAGACAAATTCATGGCCCCTGTCAGAAAATAGTGGGAAACTGCCACCTAAACATCCAAGTTCCACACTGCTTTACCAGGCCTCAATGGCTAAAGGAAGCGCTGTGGAAGGGCTGGAAAGATTCAAGCCCTCAGCATTTCAGCCACACACAGGAGGTGCTGACCAATTAGAAATTTGCAGGTCTGCTTTGCTCCAGCCAAAGGGCTATGCACAGCTGCCACTTACTGATGCTGGATGCTCAGGCCCTGCAGCGGCAGCAGGCGCAGCTTGGCGGGCATCTTCCTCCCCTTTGGCCTCTCCTTCAGGAAGACACGCCGCCAGAGAAGGCTCAGAGGTTGGTTCTGAGCTCTGCAGACAGACCGCAGCGTGAGGGACAGGCAACCTTCTTTAGACTCAGCTCTCGACCCAGAGGCACTAAGGGAAATGGGATTCTAAGTAGTTCAAACTCCACTAAAATGGGCCAATTAGATGGGACTGCACTCCCTTGTACAGGAGAAATTACACCACGGCTTAAAGCACCAAGCAACCCCACTTTCATTGCATTGAAAGCTCTGAAATGGAACTGGAGCAAACAGCCAGGGATCCTTCTCCTGCTGCCTCTGCTGCTGCTGCAAAGAGCCTGGACTGGACTTTCATTCATCCTACCAGGCTGGCACCGCACTGCAACAGGCCCAGCTCACAGCTTGCTCCACAGCTGTCAAGCTCCACTAACATCAAAGGCTGCTTTCCCACTCACCCAAGGACTGGATTCTCTCCAGGCACGGGCAATGTGGCCTGCAACACACAAGGGAAAAAAACGGCATGCTGTAAGAAAACTGCCTGTGCTGAGCAAGCCCACCAAAAGGTCAACCCACAGACAGAGCATTCTGCTTTCACTACATCCCTCCAGCAGCAACCCTTGTGTCATCACACAGCAAGCAAGACAACAGCACAAAATACTGCCTTGTGCCCACCTTTTGTCCTCTTTGGCCCCTCAACCCATAGAAACTTGACCCATAAAGTCCAAGTGGTTCTCTAATAGTCATTGCTCCTGCCCCACCCCACCCAGCAGGAGCTACAGCTCGTCTCTTGCCCATACTTCACTTTTCTGAAGAGATTGCATGCAGCAATTGCCATGAGCTTACTCAAAACTGTTCCCCAGAAAAGCTTCACCCAAGTCCCCCTTAGCTATAGTGGCAGTTCTATTGTGACACAGCACACAAACACAGCTCCTGGGTTTGGGAGCATACAAGAACTCTGTTGAAGTGTCTATCTCAGAGGTCTTTTCCCAGCTGATTCTGGGATTTCCTCACAGAGGGAATGGATCTTTCAGCAGACAGGAAATGTCAAGTTCCACAGTCCTGTCCTGGGATGAGGGAATGCAGACAAGAAGATGCTTCTCCTCAGTCCTGGAGAGCAGCGCACAACTTTTACAAGGACTCCTGACAAGCTCTCCCAGTCTTCCCATCCTGGAAGTTGTCTTGCTTGAGACACCAAACTGAGGAGATTCCAGACTCCACTGCCACAGGCCATGCCGAGGTGGGAGCGGAACCCCTGCAGGCTTCACTACAAATGCTGCCCATGCTGTGCCGGCTAGAGACACCCCCTTCTGAGCTGGAACTGTTGACAGCAGCTTTACCCAGCTAAAGGCTTCTCCATGGCATTTTGGTTTCTATATGCTGCACCCAACAAACTTGTCTACTTACGGGCCAGGTGGGTGAAAAAGTACCCAGAATAAGCCACGGAAAAAGCTGTGAAAACTGCACCATACACTCTCTCCATGGCTTGAGCAGCACTGCTCAATCTCTACCAGACAAGACCTGTGTGGACAAACAAAACCACTCAGAGTCCTGTCAGGGTGCAGCCCGCGGGCAGAGACCTCGTCGATCAGCAGGTTCCGCCTGCAGTGAGCACGCCAAAGAGCTGCTCTGCACACTGAGGCCTTCTGTGCCTCGGCACGGCAGCTTTGCCTTGACGGCGCTGTGATGCGGCTGCTGACATCACAGTGCGGTTTGTGAACTCATGCACAGAGCCAGAGCTTCTCTACAGCTAACGCCAGAAAAACAATGCAAAGTTCTCCTCTGCTAAAAAGCAACACCAAAAGCCCTCCTAGTCTGCAACCTATTGCTCAAGGCATCTAAGAGTAACTCCAAAAACACACCAAGCCTCTATAGCCCACACTGAGAAGGAACCAGGATGTGAGGAAACCAAAAAGGAAAACAGGATCTTTGGCCACTCATTCTCTTGTGGAAATCTCACAAGGCTTGTTCCAGCTAGGGCTCTAAAACACAGCATCAAAGGAAATCACCCCTTCAATGACAGCTGGGGGACAAAACCTCAGGAAGCACTTTCGTAGACCTTCTTCCTCACATGTTCACCACAGAACACGGTGCCACATGGGTCTACAAAGGGTAGGATTGATGAAAACATGGAAAGCCAAGCAACACATCCACTGCCTACACGTCATCCTGTTGCTGCACTGCCGTGGTATTTCCAAGGAGCCTTACCCATCTGAGGTGCATGTCTGGGAGCTTCCCTGGCCACATCCGTGCACCAGAGGGAGCTGCCTGCGTTTGGAAGTAAAGAAAGAAAGAAAAGAAAGCTGCAAGACACTGTGGGACAACTCAAAAACTGCTGGTTGGAGGAAAGCAATGAGCCCTAATGGGCCCATCCCAGCAAAACTGGAAGTTGTGAGGCAGAGACCAAATGGATCAGGTGCTGCATGGGCTACAGGATGGCAGCCTTAGGAAAAAAAAAAACCTCTCAGGGTTCCTGTTCCCTGAGATTCTCCTCAGGGTTGCAGTTCCCCGAGGTAATAAGGCCTTCGAGCTTCCCTTGCCCAAAAGGTCTCACGTCAGAGCCAGAGAAGACAAGCTGAGTCCTCCAGTGCATGTTTCCAAGGTTGTTTATTCTTCATTATCTCTCAGTTCTTTCTCAGCTCTGCTGGGTGTCCCTGGCAGGGTACATTATCTTAGTTCTTTCTCAGCTCTGCAAGGCATCTCCAGCAGAGCAGGACATGGGGCAGACTGGGGCAGATCAGAGGTTCTCGGACCTTGTGTACGGTCCCCTTGACCCGACCACCATCCAAAATGTACTTTTTATTTACAAAATTTTACCAATACCTACTACCCATGTTAACATGTCATTTCTACTCTAAACCAATCCTTGTAATACAAACTCAGCAGAAAATGGGGGAAAAGAACAAGGACAGGACCACTCCCCAATTCCTCCATCTTGCCTCTTCAAACCCATACACTAAAAATCCTAAATTCCACATGTACACTCTGTGATAAACTAATTACTACTTATTTTGAATTCTCTCAGCTCGTGATTCTTCATACAACGTGGGCATTCACTCCCATGGACAGGGATCAGAGGCAGTGTCCTCCTGGGCTCTGTGTGAGGCTGGCTGACCCCCTTGTACAGATCCCAGACCCCCCTGTCCGGTCTCCAAACCCTCCAGCGTGGCCAGAGGGATGTTCTAGACTCTAATAGAAAAGTTTATGCTTTTTCCCACAAAGCCATAAATTGTTGAGTCAACATTTTTATGTCTCTGTCTTCTTGCAGATAATTTTCCACATAAATTTATAAAAATGCAGTTCCCATTTATGTATTTCAGTGTATGAAAACTTCTTAAAACTAGAGATGAAAAAAATCTGGACTAAAATAATCAAGTACAAATACTGTCAATCTGCATGTAGGCGTACAAGCACAAGTAACTCCACTTGGAGATCTGATCATCCAACCAAAGGGATAGTTATCATTAAAGCAAATTTGAAGTTTTTAAAACACGAATGGCACATTTAATTTGTCTTCAGAGTACATTTCATTCATTTATTTCGACCGCCCTTTCCCTTGAGCTCCTTTTGCTGTTGAAAAGCTAAAAAAAATGGAGGCAATTATTTCTGCTGTGTAGTAATGCAACATCAATGAATTTGATCAACTCTGGTTGATGAATTTAGCAACAATAACTTGGCCATATATCATAGAGGGTTGAAATGAGGTTAAAAATGTGAAAACAAATATAAAATTAGCTCTGATGAAGTTAACTAGTTCATACTGCATTACATTTTGCTAAATGAAATGTAGGAATTGCCTCACCACTGTTCAATATTCTGTGGGATATTCTGATAGACTGTAGGCACTCAGCCTATGTAGTCTGGAAAAGAGAAGACCAAGAGATCTCATTTATGCATACAAATGTCTCAAAGGCAGGTGCCAAGAGGATGGTGCCAGACTCTTTTCAGTGGTGTCCAGAGACAGAATGAGGAACAATGCCCATAAACTAAACCACAAGAAGTTCCACATTAGCATGAGGAAGAACTTCTTTACATTGAGCATGGCAGAGCACTGGGACAGGTTGGGAAGTCATGGAGTCTCCCTGTCTGGAGACATTCCAAACCCACCAGGACAGTTTCCTCTGTAACCTGCTCTAGGTGACCCTGCCTTGGCAGGTGGGTTGGATGGGATGATCTCCAGAGATTTCTTCCAATCTTAACAATCCTAGCAATCCTGTGATTCCCATGTATCCATAGAATATGCATAATGTAATGCAGTATGAACTAGTTAACTTCATCAGAGCTAATTTTATATTTGTTTTCTCATTTTTAACTTCAACATATTAAAATGCAGCAATAGTTCTTGTATTCATTTAAAATATAAAAGAAATTAAAGCACTAGTCTAAATAACAGGAAAAAAATGCCCCCATAAAACATAATTTGGTTATTTCAATATAGAAGGTACATAAAATGTTCTTAAGAGGAACAAGCTAATGTTCCTTTCATAGTTAGCTCTACCACTGAAAACAAAGAACATGTTTAATAACCCAGATTTCAGTTCCCATGTAACTGCAAAGTCTCCTTTACTTCCAAAAATATTTAGCTTTTTTGGAGCTAATCCAGAAGCCATGGAAACCACTGACTTCAGTAAGTTTTGACTCTTTCATTCTGTTTTGACCTCTTTTCTGGTCTCAGTTCTGCAGCTGTTGCTGTGTGGATAACTGAAGTTATCTGCTATGTGAAGCACCAGTGAATACAGTGGGCCACAGAATTAGTTTATGTTAAACATGTCTTTTAACAGAGTATTTCCAAAGGATGATTGAATGACTAGGAGTATCATCCTGCTTGCTCACTAAGTGAAATCACAGACAACAGGACTATATGGCTTGTTTTGGAGGGAAATGTACCACAGGGCTTTGCTCTTATTTTAGTGCTACATATAAACACGTGGGAATCAGCAGGTAGAGTTAGGACAAAGATTTGATTTTCAGGAAGCTTAAAATTAGCACTGGGCTGGCAACATTTTTAAATAACTAGCATGTAATATGGCAGTTGTGATTTATGTACAGAATACTTTATGTCCCAAGGCATACATTGTAACAACAACAATAGTTTTCACAGGATTTTGGGGTTTTTTACCATTTTATAATAGAAATACAAAATTCTGCAGAAAATTCCCTGTAATTTAGAGTGGTAATTCATTAAAATATTAGTAATAGGAAAAAGGCCAAATGTGATTTGAATCTGGAGATCAGATAATTGGACCGTATTTATATTTAGGTCTGTGCTTAATTTTATAACAATTTAGAGTAAAAATAAGAAAAAGAGGATTCATATGCCAGTTAGATTGAAAGCTTTATGATACAACAGAATAGTATAACGATTGAAAGAGGGAAGACACAAGGAAGAAATGTTTTACTGTGAGGGTGGTGAGACAGTGGAACAAGCTGTCCAGAGAAGTTGCAGATGGCCCAAATCTGGCAGTATTCACAGACAGGTTGGATAATGCCTTGGGCAGCCTGTTCTAGTGAGAGAAATCCCTGCCCATGGCAGGGAGGTTGGGACTAGATGGTCTGTAAGGTCCCTTCTAATCTCTTAGCTTTCTATGATTCTGTGATTCTATGTGACTGCCTAGTTTGTCAAAAAGATTCTTGTACTTCTAATTAGTGCTAATAGGAACTGTTTTAAATTATTTTAGATTACAGAAATTATTCTTATAAAGAAAATAATCCATCATTGATCATTTAAGCATGTCATTTAGCATAATAGTGCCTGTCAACGGCAAAGACATGCTCATCTATTAGCGCATTGTGCCTTTGAAGCACCATGTGCTCTGTCATGTGTTGTACAACGTCTTGTTGTTGTTGTTGTTGTTGTATATTCTTGCAGTTTTGTTGTCTTTGTCATTTTGTCTGAGAGCTGGATTTAATTCCCACTGACATAAATGGAAGGACATTTGCTGACTTCTGAAGGAATTGATTAGCAAACAATCCCATTGGGCTTCCTCTGCCAGCTTACTCTTTTGACCTCCTAAGCCACAGGTCAATGCCCCACATCTGCATTTTTAATAACCGTATTTTTCTTTCTAAATTTTTCTTCCGTCCTATAATTCCATTTTTAATGTGAAAACCAAACTAAATAGCTTGACTACTTAGCTATCATGGTCTAAAAATAATGTTTTTATTTACTCTACTCACCAAATTCATTATTCTTTTCAAAGGAAATAATCTCAAGATTTCAAATGCTTTATATTAACAAATTATTCCTGACCCCATTGTTTAAAAAATGTCTTCTGTGAATGTATTTTATTTTTCATTCAGATACTACAATTTATATTTTTCTTAGCTTTTATTTTACTTTTCCTTTCTTTGTTTTACTTTCCCAAGCTGTATTTGTTTTCCTTGCTTTTGAAAGAATCAGCTTTTATATTATTTTTAATAAGGCAGGGGTGGATATTAGATCTTCCTTCCTATGGTTCCAACGTACCAGTAAGACATAAGCTGATGAGTAATGATAAAGTATTATGTTGTTGCAAAATGTGGACTATGTCAAAGTTGTCTTAGAATGGGATGTTTCTTACACACTTTAAGCTGGCTAACTAAGAGATCCCTAATCTGAAAAAAAGGATATCTCATCAGGGGAAAAAACCTTAGTCAAATACATCCCAAAAGTAATAAATGCAGTAAATATCAGTGTTGTTCTGTGTCTGTGTATACATTGTTAACTTGGTAAAAGACTTAAGGGCCATGTATCCCTTAGCTGAACTATCTTCATTATACCAAAAATACCAAAAATCATATCTGCAGGTAAAAAATGCACCTGTACAGATAAGGATCTTTCCCTTGGGCATGAGTATAAGTCAGCTTTTACAAAAGTTATGTGGAAACTACTAAACAACCATAAAAGAAGGACTGTACTTGGAAAGTTACTAACCCTCTGAATATAAATAATGGTGTAGAAAGTCCTGTTGGCATGTTTGAGTCGTGGAAAATCACAGAGCACTAGGCCTGAGCAAATCTGAAATAAATAATCTATGTCCCCCTAGAGTGTGTAACTATTGACTAGTTGCATGCTGGATAATGAATCCAATATTGCAGAAAACATTGCCAACAAAAGATGAAGTGCCCCAAAATCTCTTCCCTTTTCCATATTAGTCAAAGTAATTGGCAAGATAATTTTTAAACATACTGCACCATTAGCACTTATTTATTTCACTGATTCTGTATTGCAGAGGAATGATCCACCAGTTGTACCTGCTTTGCACACCCTTTCTGAATGGCAAACAACCACTGCTGGTGGTGGGTCTGCCCCAGGAGAGGCTGTTCACTATCTCTTGCTCTCTGGGTTTGCTGTGTCAGAGAAGTATTGCTGGACCCCAAGCAGCCTCTTTTCATGGTGCTCCATGACAGAAGAGAACCCACGAATGACCTTGAGCTTCCTTCTCTTTGGAAATAGAGAGCACTGTCCCATGCTACAGCAAGTTTCTGATAATCCATTCCTATTTTCTTGTACATCTCCGAGTCCTAGGTATTAAGCAATAGCACAGACTCAAAATCCAAGGTTTTCCAGGGGAAATTGCTGAGGGAAGGTGAGTTGATTCCTATTAAGTGGAAGAAATATGAGGCTTGAGTTATAAATGGTCCCAAGAATTATTAATCTTGTTGGCATTTTAGGAGAGAAGAGCAGCTGTTCCCCTTGTGAAATTAATTTTAGGTCTTTTGTGCTGATTTTTAGAGTCAGTTTCAGATTCCCACAGTCTTAGATGTAAAACCTCTGGTGCTGCATGTATTCATGAATTCATGAACTGCATGATGAACATACTTTCTTCATGACTTCTCGCCAGTTGCTAGATATTGAGAAGCTTGGAGTATGCAAAAATACAGGAGCACAGTTTTGCCCTGTTGCTGTGCTGTACTGAAAAGCCTCTCAAGGCAGGGCCCAGCCCATCAGTGGAGTCCATTCCCATTTGCACCACCATCTGAACTGCCGCCTCCCACAGCCTCTTGTGCTTTGGTGACAGACAGCGCTAGTCACAAACGGCAGTGCTGCAGCAAAGCCGCTTACCTCCCTGCAGCACTGGTGCCCCGAGCCCTGACAATGCGTTGCACGCTCCCACTGTATGGGAAAGACCATGCTTCCCTACAGGCAATGGGTAAAGGCAGAATTTGTGTTCAGCCTTGTCATTGGAGGAGTCTGTAGGGAACTGGGAAGAGCACCAGAGGCACCTGAACCAGGCCTGACCCCGACAGCTCAGTTTCATCTCTTGGAACCATGTCTCAGAGTTCATTATACCCTTCTGAAAGCCTGAAATAAGATCATCAACAAACAGAAATATTTAAAATCAAACAAAAAGCTGATATTTTTATTAAAAGGATGACAAAGTCCTTCCTTCCTTCCTTCCTTCCTTCCCTTCCCTTCCCTTCCCTTCCCTTCCCTTCCCTTCCCTTCCCTTCCCTTCCCTTCCCTTCCCTTCCCTTCCCTTCCCTTCCCTTCCCTTCCCTTCCCTTCCCTTCCCTTCCCTTCCCTTCCCTTCCCTTCCCTTCCCTTCCCTTCCCTTCCCTTCCCTTCCCTTCCCTTCCCTTCCCTTCCCTTCCCTTCCCTTCCCTTCCCTTCCCTTCCCTTCCCTTCCCTTCCCTTCCCTTCCCTTCCCTTCCCTTCCCTTCCCTTCCCTTCCCTTCCCTTCCCTTCCCTTCCCTTCCCTTCCTTTCCTTCCTTTCCTTCCTTTCCTCCCTTCCTCCCTTCCTCCCTTTGTGCATCTCTTCCATTCTGTTTTGTTCCAAAACTTTCGTCAGTTCTCTTTTTTCTTAACAAGCATGGTCATTTTATATTGCTTCAGCATACCGTATCAAAATTACTTTTTAAAGTAGGAAACATTAATAAGATTGTTCATAACAATAAGACAGATTCTTCTAGTCTCACTGTTGTTAACATGGTATATAACTTTTTAAAGCAAAACAGTACAAAACCTGTTTTACTATTGTGTAGGTGATGCAGAAAAAGAGAAATTTCAAAGAATTTCTAACTTCAAACTTGTTGTCTATATGATTGTAATTAACTTATCTACCTCAAAGAAAAACTTTCAAAATAGATCTTATGAGAAGATAATATGAAAATTGTACTAGGGCCTGATCTAACACAAAATTTAATTGGGAGGATTCTCTTGACTAACTCCTCCAAGCCATCAGACTTTTACTGTACAATTTCACAGTTCTTTGAATAACAATAATGAACATGAATTGCTTAAAACATTTATCATACCAGATTTGTTGTGTAACTTGCCTTACACTCTAATTGTAGGTAATCTTATGTGGGTTATGCTCACACCCAGAACACATACTGGGTGCAGCATGTTACTGTTTATGCCACACTTTGTGGTGGTTTAATTTCGATTATAATGGTTTCTCCCTCCATTCCCTGTGGTTGCAGTCGTTCTTCCCCAAGATGTCAATCTCCTCAACCTTTCCCCTGATTCCCAAACCTTCTCTGTCCATCCATGGTTGTGCCTCCTACCCTCCCTGTCAATCCATGTTCAGGCATCCCTGTGTTCCAGAAGGATCCATTCAGTTCGAACTGTTATTGGTCTGTCGGAGTTGTAACTGCCCCTTGTTGTCCCTGATCGGTTCTGTGTATGTCAATCATTTCTCTAAATCCACCCCTATTCCTTTCCCATTGGTTGAAGCTTTGTCCCCTCCCTGGGATCCTCCCCTACATTTAAACTCTGAGCTTTCCCTCCTCCCTGTCTTGAGACCTCAGCCCCTTTTGGGAATGATGCAGCCTGGAAACTCGAGTCTCTGGACCTGCCCTGGTTCTTTGTCCTTCACCTCGACGGCAGCTAATACCGTCTGTGGGGCATCTGCTCCACCGAGGTTCTGCCCTGGTGCTGTGCTGCAGGGTGGCTCCCCCGCTGCACCGGGCTCGCTGGGGCTGAGGGTATCGCACCCAGCAGCACCGCGTCAACACTTTCCTGTTCAGAGAGTTTTGACCCAGATAGCTGCTACCATTTTCCCTTATCTGGTGGAGGACTGGGCGCAGACAGGAGGAGAGTTACTTACCTGCCCTTTAAATGTTTGCTTTGTATGTGCTAGCTATGGATAGATTCTCTCCCTGAGAAAAAAATGGAGAGAACCCATTTCATTTCTGTTACCAGAAGGCTAGATCACAATGTACTTTTTGCAAACCTACGTGGCAAATATACGATCAGTTTTGATAGGTCTGGTGTAGCTTCTCAGAACTGGAGAATATAAAGAGAGAAAGCCTCACTCAAGGTGTTAGCCATTAAACTACTGAGGCATGGGACGGTTCGAAAATAGTTCGGTGAGAGCTTAAGATGATTTATCTTTATGAAATAATGTGGAGGAACAGAGAGGTATTGAAGAAATACACTTAAACTACGGTGTTTATTTTGAAAATCTTTGTTGCACTATGTAGATATTCATGTCAAGTACAATATACAAATGAACCTGCATCTCACATATTCAGTTCTCTACCATCTTCTTTCATATCTGATGCAACGGGTACATGGCAGTATGTACAAAAGGGTTCTTTCCTAGCCAAGGAATATTAATGGCCTACTCAGGTGTCTCATCTGAAATGGCTATTTGCTGCTGCTCATATATGTACAGATTCACATGTTAAAAAGAAGGGTGTGTTTATGGCACAAATTCTCAAGTGCCTGGCACAACCATGTTTTTGAAGGCAGTTTCCTGACAATGGGAAGATTCACATGGTGGCATACATGAAAATGAGGTGGCAGCAGAATTATGTCCTTGGGAAAAAGCCTGATTCTAATCCTCCAGGTATAAAGGAGGTTTGCTAACTGGCAACCAGTTGGCTGAAGTAAATTATGTTCAGCAAGAATGCATGGCTCAAAATGAGACAAAAATTGGAGCAAGTCTTAATAAGGAAGGTAGAGGACTTGTGTCAATTAAAAATGAAAAAAAAAAAAAAAAAGTTTTTTCCATTAACAGCAAGAGAACTACCAGGAAGAATGTGTGCTTATGCACATATGTATGCATTTGAAGTGGAAGAATTTCTAGTCAGCCTTTACCAAAGCAGTTTGATTGCCAGTATTGGAGTGATTGTTGGGAAAGAATAAAACTTCCTGATTTCTTATCTTCCTTTTGTCACTTTTTCTTCAATTATGCTGCTGAAAACAAATAAGAGAGGCAGGAAAAGCCAAACAAAAACAACAAATAGAAATCTCTCAGGAAAAAGAGAAAAAAACCCAGACAGTAAGAATTAAAATTAAAAATATTAACTTTTTTTTTTTATGGTTGCATCCCTTTTTGATACAACCCAATCAGTTATGTTTCTAAATCACTATCATTTACCATATTGTCACAGAGAGAACAGTCTGTCTAGGGAGATATCATCAGCAATAGCAAACACCCCCTAAGCCAGGGTAACAACAAAAAAAAGCACAGGTATGTGAAAAAGGCAGTGTCGTTTTTTTAAGTGAAAATGCAGAGCCTGGAGACTTTCAGAAGTATTAGTAGAAAACAAACAAGCAAGCAAACAACAACAATGAAACAGGTTAAAAAAAAAGGTAAAGTCAGGTTGGGGAAGGAGGTGCTTCTGGAGAAATAACAAGGTGCTGAAAAAAAGAAAGGAAACTTTTGCTATTAAAAGTCTAAAGAAATATTTTAAAAAATGCCTTCTAGCTAGGTTTTTTAATCTCATTCTTTTCAAAGGTCATTCCTCATTATAATGTTAGATTTAATTTTAATCATACTGTAAATTGTATGCATATGGGATATGTGAGTAATAACTGTATTTTATTAAGATTACTTAGTGTAGCAGAAGCCATATTAATCATTTAGATAGAAAAATGTCACAGATGATATCTCTTTTTTTGTCTCCACCATTGCACAAAGTACTGACATGAAACCACAGAATATGCTGAGTTGGAAGGGACCCTCAAGGAAAATCAAATCCAGCTCCTGGCCCTGCACACCACCATCCCCAAAAGTCACACTGTGTGCCTGACAGCATTGTCCAAATGTCCCTTGAGCTCTGTCAGCCTTGGGTGCTGTGACCACTTCCCTGGGGACCCTGTTCCAGTGCCTAGCCACCCTCTGGGTGAAGAACCTTCTCCTTACAGCCAGCCTAAACCTCCCCTGATACAAGTTCAGGCCACTCCCTCGGGTCCTGTCACCATCACACAGAGGAGAGAGCAGTGCCTGCCCCTCCTCTGCCCCTCACAAGAAGTTGTAACTGCAGTGAGGTCTCTCCTCAGTCTCCTCTAGGCTGACCAGACCAAGTGACCTCATCCACTCCTCACACGGCTTCTCCTCAGGGTCCTTAAATATCTTCGTTGCCCTCCGTTGGACACTCTCTAACAGCTCAGTGTCTTTTTTTGTGTTGTGGCACCCAAAACTGCCTCCAGCACTGGAAGTGAGACTGCCCCAGAGCAGAGCAGAGCAGGACAATCCCCTCCCTTGCCCAGCTGTGTTGCTGTGCCTGATGCCCCCCAGGACACAGGAGCCTTCCTGATGCCAGGGCACTGCTGGCTCATGTCCAACTTGTCACAGACCAGGAGCCCCAGGTCACTTCTCACGGTGTGTTCTCCAGTATTTCATTCCCCTTTGTCCCTTCTCTTTGTACATCCTGGGTTCCCCATCCCAGGTGCAGAATCTGGTGCTTTTCCTTGTTAAACTTCTCACAGCTGGTAATTGCTTAGCCCTCTGATTTGTGGAGGTCTCTCTGCCGGGCCTCCCTTCCTTCCGGGGAGTCAACAGCTTCTCCAAATTTAGTGTTGTCAGGAAACTCAGTTTCTCTTTGAGTCTTGCATCCAAAACATCCTAAAATTATTTCCTTTCTGTAAGAGAACAGCAAAGTCAGTCTTAGAGCCACCTCAGATTATGCGATTTGCCATTTTGTTATAAGGCAAGACTAGTTTTTTCCCGAACATTTCAATTCAATAAGTGCTTACTTAGCTCACCTTGTGATGACATCATTATGTCCCTATGCATCTTTGCTTCATCTGTTGAAAAATTTTTCATAGCATCTAATTTTATTCTTTTCTTCTCTGACCATCTTGGTATGCCCACCTTGGTAATGTTTCTGTGACTGTTCTCACTTACTCCTCGTGATACTCCTTTTACCAATTTATTCACAGTCTTTCTACTGGTCATGTTTTTTAGAACTCTATTGATTTGTTAAACTGCTCTAGACTCTTTGGCACTTAAAGTGCAGTGGCTCAGATGAGACATCCCTGATAATGCACTAGTTACAGACCCCATTTTTGTTTGTTTTCAAAGAGAAATATTTTTATGAAATAGTAACTCATGTCTAAGCATGTAATTTTTTAAAACTCTACAGATTATTTCCTGCATAGCTGCTTCTCCACAAGGTTTCTTTCTTTCAGGATTTGATTTGTTTTATATTGAAATTCATGCTAATTTCACAACAGTTTCTGGTGATTGTTCCTATTTAATAGTCTTGAAGTCACTGACTGGCAATTGTGATCTCATACAAGCATGAAATCTAACTGTCTATATTTGCCACCACATTTCATGAATGCTGTGTACAGTCTCTCTGGAGATGAGCAAAATCCTCTCCATTTTTTGATGCACACAGGATGTATTTTAATCTCTCTTTGAAATTTTTCTGTTCTATTTTTCTATGTCTTTGGCAGCTCTCCTCACAGAAGGGGGTTTCCATCTTTGCTCTCTCATTCTCCAAAGTTTTGTGCAGCAGAAAGATTTTTATTAATGGGAAAGCTCTGGGCAAAATAGGAAGCAATCTTTCTTGTATCACAACAAATACTCTCACATGTAGCAAAAGCTCACACACTTCTCCCATGCACAGCTAAGAGGACATATGATCTTAAGATTTTTCTAGTCCTTTTCAGGACATCTCAGCTGGTCTATCAGAATATCCCAAGTCCTGCCACATTGCAGTCATGTCGTATTACTATGTAATCTCAGCCACAGGCATGAAGGACTTATTTTTTTCAAAGTGAAATACCATTTGTGGAAGGACATGGTGCATTTGAATGCATGCAAGTGTGCTTGCTATCTATTATTCCAGTTAGAAGAAATATTCTTCCATTTTAACCTCCTTCACCTGACTACGTTTCCTTTAACCTTAATAAAACAGACTGCCTGTAGATGATTAGACAATACTCTGGAAGTAAAGCCTAAAAATAGTGTTTATTTTCCCTAAAAATAAGGAAAATGAATGCAAATGATAATGTGGTTGTCCTGACCTCACAGCTTTTCAAAAGGAATAAACAAAAATACAAGCAAACATTTTTCCAATTTGTGATTTTCAGTAGATAAAGAGAAAATGCTAATCATGCTAATTTCTTCCTGCTGGGGAAGCAATGCATAAATAATATATTAACATGCAAGGTCCAGCAGGGTTAAGTTGCTCAAACACTACCATTGATTGCTTCCCTTTTCCCATGTGCTTATTTCTTCTCACTCAACTGGTACTAAGTAGCACTTCTTTGCAGTTTTGCTGTGTAAGTTTGTTCCCCTGAGAATGTATTGGAACCTCTGCTGTTGAAACAATAATTACAAGGAGGTGAAGTATTTGACTAATCAGCAGCAGGAGTCTGTAGGGGTCCAAAGCTGAGTGACAAATGCCAATATCCACTTACGTTTTGTTGAATCAACAAGCCAATGTGGTGAAACCGATCCATCATCTTGTCACCAATTTTCCTTGCAGTGTCAGAAGCCTGACAATTAAAAAAAACCCAACAAAACCCCCCTTGTAATTACTATACATCACTCAGCAGTGATTTGCAGGCACATGATAAATAGGTTCTTTTGCTTTCCCTCTCCAGCACCTGATGTCTCGAGTTCTTATTTGTGCATTTTCTGAGGCTGCTGTACATTCCAATCTAAATTTAGGGAAAAAAAATGTACCATAAATACATACAGTTTGGATTTTAATTACTGTTCATTAAAGAAAATTAAACTTTATGGCCAATTTAGGGAACCAGTAGGCAAAATTTGGAGTGATATAATTCTAAATACCACGCAGTGAGTTATTCCTCTTGTTTTTCACTGGCGGTGGTCCTGACTAAATTTTGTGAATGCAGTCTCAGAAGAGGACACAAATCAAAGCAAAACTAGACTTGAGTTCAGGCAGAACTTTGTCATTCCACTATGGTTTTCCATCTCTAAACCCAACAACAGAACACTAACACCTGCACACTTGGAATATAAATATTTTTACTATAATAGAATAGCCATAATCTGCTGAAACTTGGTAAAATCCTTGCTGAAGTTTAACTGCACAAACTTTTCTAGCCAATAAAATCTATCCCTAATAAAATCTGTCCTTTCCCTTTTTTTTTTCCTGCTAAAGAAATTGAATGCCTTGGGACCACCATGCAAGAAAGCATTATCTTTGAATATTTGCTTGTACTTTACATTTCAAACTCCTACTGGATTTGTTCCTCAGAAAGGCTAGATGTAAGCAACATGAATTCTGCAGAAAGAGGACTTTTCTATTTAGTAAAGAATTTTTTTCCAGGTAACATTAGCACAAGACAGGAAGCAAAACAAAAACATGTGGCTCATATGATTGCTCTCAACTAAACAGCATCTAAACAGCTAAATAGAGACAATACCCACAGTTGTTGAATAACAAATCATTCTATAACATCCTCTGAGGAAATCTGCCATTCTGCAGCTTATTTATGAACATATAGTTTAAGTCTTCTTCATTAAAGGTCAGTATTGCCTATCTGTACGGAGTTCAAATTAGATGTAGTTCAAAAGGAGAAGAGTGAGATTTAAAAGTAGGCAGAATTTTTCACAAATTGAAATGCCATTGTAAAACTGATTTTCTAAATATCTTTTTCCATTGGTGTCCCAGACTTTGTGCAAGACAGGTGGTATATGCATTTAAAACACACTTTTGGAGGACCGAAGGCCCTAATGCAATCATGAGCAATGCTGCTGATGATTTGGTATTCTTCCTGATCTCTTGAAACAGCTAAGGATTGAAAATTATTAACTTACCGATACATTTATGTTCTGGATGAATGGGGGATTTTAATGTAAGAATTACATTAAAATCCTGCTGGTTAGCAGGAATCCGAAACCGAGGTGTGGAATATAGGTATTGGGGCTTTTGTCTTCTATCTGCTTAAGAAGAAATTATCAAGACAGCCTAAAAAAGATTTCCTGGTCTCTTTCAAACATCTGAAAAATAAAACAATAAGCAGGATGTACTTTCAAATACATGATAGTACATACATACATACATACATTTAAATATCCCTATGAGCAAATTATAGCCAAAGAAAGAAATCCTCCATTCTGAACTCCTGATAGTTGTGTCATTGCTGCAAAGATGGTATCACAGCTGGATACTAGAAATGTTCTATTGTTTTCTGAACTTCTGCTTAAAAATTTCAAGAGAAAAAAAAAAAAAAAAAAAAAAAAAAGGGAAAATATTACAGGGTCTGTTGAATAGGATCACAGATGGAATAAATAAAACCGGTTATAATTCAACTCATTAATATTTTGCCCCTACTAGAATTACAGAACCTTATGGGTTTGAAATTGAAGCTTAGATCCAAGATTTCAAACTTTTCTTACTGGATTTAACCCTGCAATCAAATTTTGTAATACCTTCTCCCCAGTAATCTTTCTGATTAATTATAAATAAGTACTTTAAAAATGTATGCCCTCTATATGCGTGGAGACTTAGTATAATGAATAAGCTATGAAATCAAACTTTCATATTTAGTGCATACCCTGAAGTCAAGCAGGACTTTTCTGCTTGTCAGGGCAGGACATGAGCACAGCTGACACAAAGTACAAGGAGCTAGCGAAGGGCTAAAAGTCAGTCTTTAACCTACAAGAAATCAAATTCCCAAGTACCAAAGAAGACAAGGCCACTGTGTTTCTTCATGCCAATGCTGGTGGTCTGCTTTGCCAGCACACACTTCTTTCCTCTCTAACGCACCATCCTGTCCAAATCCATGATGCATCATGGTTGCCTCTTAAATGCATGCTACCCTGCTCTTCAGTACTTTGTTTTCATATAAAACTTCTGTGTTCTTTTGCCCGCTTCCCTTCTTCCTCCCTGTTTTCCTTCCTTGGAGGAGGAAGGAAGGGAGGCAGGAAAAGGCGTTGCTACCACACTGCTTTTTGTTTGTTTTCCAACTTCTCTGTGTAGGCAGCCAGGGTGTGATTTTATGTGTAGCATGTTTCCTGGAACAGAAGGTGACTAGCATGGTCAGCCAAGGGCAGAATAATTTCAGTAGGTTCAAATCCCAAACCCTGTGTCTTCCTTGCCCTTTTACTGAATAAGTGCACTATGCTGCAGTTGCATTTTTGGTGGGTAAAAGCACTGTCTTTCTAAAGCAGTGAAAAGAAGAAAAGGAATATAGCAGTAAACAGTGGAATGAACAATGGCCTACCCTTGTCAAGAGATAAGCACTAGCCTCTTGTTAACCTTGGGACATAGAACCAGGAACAAAGTTGCTCTCCTGTTGGTATTCCCAAGTGTCTTATTGTCATTACAGTGACTAGCAGGCTGGTTTTAAAGAACATGGGGGTTTGTGTTGCTGTTCTTTGGGGTTTTTAAACCTAATTTTTGATAACGGTGTGTGGACAATTAGGCTGTTTAACTAATTGTGCATTAATGTCTATTTAGTTTTTGTCCTATTGTGGGTGGCAATGAGTAAGGAATCTTCCTCGTATATGAGACTCAGTGAGTTGCATGTTGGACTTCAAAACTGGTGAGAACTTAAAAGAATCTTAGTCTGTACCATGAACAATGAACAACTATACAGTGGAAATGGCAGTTCTGCTAAAAATTTTGTGACTCTGCGAGGGCCCGTTACAGCACTGCTTGTGTTACACCTGCAACATAGTGTCTTGCTACCCTATTATGGGAAAACAGAGTGGCTCAGTTGATTTATGGAAATGCTGCTGAGTCATCAAACCTGATTTGTGTCATCAAACCTGATAAATGTTAGTATGTTGCACAATGAACATTTTTTCTGCTTTTCCTTTTTCTCCCCATTTTTAGTAGTGATGTTACACTATTAAATGGCATTTTAAATAAATATGTGCCATATAATATAATTACTCAGCTGCACACATTATTTTAAAATCTGTTACAATGATCCATGCTTTAGCAACTGCATTAGTGATGCTTTTATCTTTATGACAGAGAAGACAGAGCAAAGTATCATATTTGCTGCCATGTTTCTAATCATTAATGATGTTCTTATGTGCAATTTATTTTTCACAGTAGAGGTAACTCTTCCACTACAGCTAAAAAGACATTTACTTTTGAAGTATTTAGGACATTAGTCCATTCACCAATAACAAATGCTAATAATGCTGATAATATAGGTGGAGGTTTTTTGTTACTTTGGTGGTTGGGTGCTGGTTGGTTGGTTTGGTTCAGTTTTTTATTTTCCAAGATTGAAGGCTTCCATTTGGAAAGGCTTATCTGATCTGGCTTTCAGATACAGGTTTAAAAAATAATTTCTGATTGTTTAGCTTTAAAGCTGGAAGACCTAGTAACAATGGATAACTTATTGAATGAAGTTAACATATTTTTCAGCTCACTGAATACTTACATAAAAATCCTGATCCTCTTGAAATGTGCTCAGTGTTTGAATTTACCCGTTGATTTAATGTGGGCTCCCAGAAATGTCATTTTAAATATTCAGATCCAAGTTATGTTACTTATGACTGATCAGATAGCATCAAGGTCTTCAGGTGCCACAGCTATCAGCCTGACACATTCAAATAAGGCCCTCCCATTTTCAGTCAATTCCTACTGAAGGAAGGACAGGGAAGGTAGGGGCTGATGATGAACATATTCTAGTCCATGTACTCTCTTTACACTGGAGACAGATAGGGATGAGAAAGGTCCAAGTGATTTCACACAGCTTTCCAGGACTGGTCAGTCCTCAGGGCTGTCTGCTCATAGTAACTAGGAATACATGTCTTAGTATGTCTTGGTGGTAATGAGGTTTTTAGGTGGAGATCTGCGTAGAGGTTCATCTTAGTATATGATGATGTTATTCAAGCATGCTACCTATTCACTGAGAAGACATTTTGCTGTTGGCTAAAGAACTGGATGTAAACAGGACTTCCCTCTGAGAATTGTCTGCCAACTAGAACAGACAATGTTCAAATGTAGACAAATGTGTCTTATCATTGAAAGCTCTATAATTCGGAAGACAATGACTGTGAGGAAAAAATCAGAGGTGTAGCAAAGGAATCTAATAAAGGAATCTGGGAAAACTAATCCCAAGGTTTTAAAAGTTGATAAAATACAATTTTTACTTATAAAGTATAGTTTTTTACTCCAAAACTTTTGGTTTAGAGTATTCTTCTTTAACAAATCAATGTTGCTTAAAATTTTAGTAATTGAACAGTTTTATTAAAAAGTATCTTGATAATAAAAACCATAGACATGTTAGTGAGATTTATAGAAGCACATTGACCTGAAAAGATCCAAGCCCTGCAGCTTTTTGAAGTGTCGCATAAATTGTTCTCTGCTTAACAGATTAATTCTAACTTTTTGTCAGGAACATAATTTTTCATTTATTTTAATTCAAGGCAAGACATAGCTAGAAAAAGCTGCTTGCTTGCATGAAGATAGGACTACGAAAAATAATAATTAAATGCAGGGAAGAAATGGTGACTGGTGGTTTCAAATATTTTATATTCATGTCCATGCATACCTGTACCTATGAGCAAAAAAAAATCCCAAAGTGTGTACTGTACAGTATGTACTATATACACCGTATACCACATACTTAACAGAAAAGTAAACATTTTTTTGTTCCTGTCTGACTTCTTAGCAATCACCTTTTATTTACAAAAAAGGAAAGAAACGTGCCTTCATAGAAATTGATCTAATGCAATAGTATATTACCTCTGGAAACAGGGTTAAGTTGTTAAAGATATACTACTTTGTGAGCAACATGTCTCAATCTAGCCTACTTTATTTTTTTATTTCACTGGCAGAGTTTGTTATATTCAGTTTTACCTAATGAGAATTTAGAAACATTTTCATTGGTGACAATATTTCATCACCTTTACAAGGGAGAAACTAGGATCAAAACATGAATCCTATTCTTATTGAATTTAGACAAGAAGAATGGAAACAGAAATGTGATGTATGATTAGTTTTCTATAACCGCCAAATAAGTTATCACACTGAACCAGGAGTGAACTCTCCTTGTCTTCAGCACAGGTTAGCAGAAGTCACTGCAGAGAAGACTGTTTAGTGGGTCTATAAACTTCTCTCACAGAACATGGGATTCTAGCTCTCATTAAATACAGGCTGAAGTCTGACTTTCAATTCTATGAAAAATACTGGTGTGTTTTCCTTGTTTGGTATTTTCTTGGGGGGTTTGTGTTGGGCTTTTGTTTTTTGTGGGGAGGTCTGTTTGTTTGCATGTTTTTTGACTTTTGATCCTGCTTATTAGAATTCTTGTTCCCTAGAGTTACAAATACAATATGTAAATGACATCTGCCCTTTCTCCCCACAGAAACTACTCCATGGGTCTCTGGATATTGTATTGATTTCAGGTACTTTCACAATGTATATGTGGGTACATGTACCTAATTGTGAGAGAGTTTTGGACACAGAAAGTCCTCAGAATCCACAATTCAGGTTAAAAAAAACCCGCTATTGCACTCTCATCTCCTTTCTTTCTTCATATGTTAAACTTCCATATTTTTTTCAGTATGCACAGGATTTCTGTGTGTATTAAAAAATGTAAAAAGGTACAAGGAATTTCAACTCTTCAGGGAGCAAAAAAATGCTATGGCTCTATCCAGAACATATGTATCAAATATTTTGATGCTCACACCCCTTTGTGGTTCACCATCTTTTCAATGTGCAATAGTTTTCATATCCCCAAAGTAAATGTAGCTTGGCAGAAATAAAACACTTCACTGAATTTTCTACCAGGAAGGTTTTGTATCCTCTTGTCTTACCTCTGAACACAGAGTTCCAGTTTGTGAGTCTAAGTAAATCACCTGGAAATACAGGTGTGTATACACTGCAAATGGAACTGCCTTCCCTGCGACATAAACAGATACAGTGCAGATTTACAGTGGGTTTATTGGAAGGTGGACTCCAACCAAAATACCCTGATTTTGATGCTGCCTTCTACATCTTAAAATTCCTATCAAGCTACTTTTACAAGTAGTGATTCAAGGTTTTTATCCAGCTATTATTCCTATAGCAACTTCTCTGATACTACATTTGCATTTTTCCCAATATGGTACTAGTGTGAAGCACCACTGCTAGGCCAGAACACCAACACATCAAAGTGAGTATTGGTTTCTACATGCAGAGATATTTGATAGAGGCTGTGTATTCTTTGTGTTATCACCTTGCAGAGACTACCAGAACAAATGCAGAAGAAATGTCAGACTGAAGAGTATTTATCAAATCATTCCAAGTCAAGTCTCTGGGAAAATAAATTATTACTATGCCAAAAATTGAAAATACCATTTAATTTTCAAGCAGGATTGATAGTAGATTAACTATCTGCAAATTCATCCTGCATATAGCAGGGAATGGAGAAATGCATTTAAGAACACAAATCTGAGATACAGATGGGTGAAGACCTTAAGGCCCCAGTTAGGATGCAGTCAGCTATGTTCTAGGTAAGAAATGGCACGTAAAACACATAATGAACAATCATAGCAGAAGCAAAACAGAAAAACATTTGAAACTAAAATAGTGCACTTTCAAAAGCCAGTTGTTCACCCAAGGTCAATCTGGTATATACAGACCAGTCCTAATTCTCCCCCTACCCTCCTCCATAAAGCATAGTAGCATCATTAATACACAATTTGTCTTCAAGCCCTTCCAACAGTTCCACTTGTGGCAGGGTCCCATCCAGCTTTCTCTAGGTAGACTTCCTTACATCTCCACTGAGAGTCACTCAACCAGGCAACCAATGGCAATTAGGCTTGCACTTCCTTGGATAGCAGCTCAGGAGTACCAAGCAGATTTTGTAAGGGAGAGAGGTGACACCAGCTGTTCTCCGCACAGTTTATTTATTGCTGGTTCTGTCATTCTTTGGTTTTGTTGCTTAGACACAAAATTTAACTCTAGTTGAGGCAAGTGTTTGATAATTACTTGAAGGTGTTTTTGTATTTGGCACAATAACCAAACTGCACTCCATAATGTTTTTAAACCTCTCTTAAATTCAGAATCATTTACTTTGTCTTTTAATGGCAAAATCTGCCTTTAAAAAGCTACTAACAAAATGGCATACTCACAATTTCCTCACAAATATTGGTGACTGTGTCTTTAATAATTTATTTTCGTCACTGCATCCAGTATTAATGAATATATTAATGCTTATGTAAACAGTGAACTTTTGTAATAGTTTTAATTTCCCTTAAAAACTTTTAGGGATCAATCTGTAGTATCTCTGATCAAAGTACCGCTTTTTCCCAGACATTATTTTAATTTACATACTGTGTTCATAAAACTTAATGACATTAGCATATTTTTTGTGGGCAGCCTTTTACAGTTCTTCCCTGAACAGATTGCTATGGGCCTTTATACTGCTCTTTTTTTTTTTTTTTTTTTTTTTTTTTTTTTTTTTTTTTTTTTTTTATGTTTAAAAAATTATGCACCTACGATAGCACCATGAAAAGATGATGCCATCAGTGATAGCTTGAAAGAAAATCATTATAAATAGCAAAAAATAATGTAACTGGGATTAGGCTGAAAAAAAATAGGTGCCTACATCATAAAATCTGTTTTCAGGGTGTATAACAATATCTGAGATGCAATATGTTAACAAGGACCAGCAATTTCAAGGAGTCCACAATTCTAATGTAGAAGACTTACTGTGTCTCCACACTTGTTTTTCCCCTGTATGATCTTACATACATCACAGCAGTTCAACTTTAATAAAATCTCATTTTAGGCTCTTCTGCTTTGTGACTCCCATAGGTGGATATTTTCCAGGAATCCTGTGTCGAGAGAAGTCATAATTGAGCACCCTCATTCACGGTCAACTGCTGTAGGTATATTCAGGTATTTCCGGATGTCTACAACTCAGACATCTTTTAGTGTTCAGGGCTGAGCTCTTAACCAGGGACATGAACCAAACTGCAGAAATCCTTTTACTCCAGGCAGATTTCTTCATGCAATGACAGTCTTTCTGAGCATGCAGCTTTACTCTATCCTCCCACAGCTGGTGTTCATCTTCTTGCTCTCACACCTCTTATACAAGATTTCTTTGCAAATCCTCTGTAAAACAGGTCATGGTCTTGTCCACCATGATCACCTCTATCTGAAAACAATTTATTTAAAACAAATTAAATACTGTAGTTTAACTTCTAGGAAAATATCCTTCTATTTTTTACAGAAATTACTCTCAAGGCAGTCACAATCTTCTCACTTCACCTGAATTCAGCAAATTCTACCAGGATTAAGGAGCCAAACACGAGTGCAGATGGGAGACTAAACTCTTAAGTGTGTCCAGAATACTAAATCTGTGTTTTACTTAACAAAAGGGTTTTCAAAAGAAAATGAGCTAACAGCTCCAAGCGTGTCTCCACAGCCAATAGCTATAAACTTTGAAAGCTACTCCTTCTGTGCATAATGGTTTGCAAAAAACTTTGATTTTATCAAAGATTGATTTTATCACTCTGGAAATACATTGAAATCTGCAAAAATGGTGGAAAAATCTATATTTCTATGTAAAAATACTCAAATAATCTAACCTCCTTGAAATGACAGATTTTTAAATATAGGTAAGGAAAGAGAGCAGTTCTGAAAGTGATGGAAGAAGAAGCATTCCTGTGAGCAAGATCTTATTTGGTATTAACTTGTCGTGTTTCTATAAAAATTGTCCTATGGCTACATTTGATGGAACATTAATGAGCAGGTAGAAGAGCTCTTTAGGCTGGCTCAGAAGAGACAGTTTCCTCTTACATGCTTCACATGTTCTCAGCTGAGGGGCTGAGCCTGAGGTTAGACTGAGGAGGAGAAGGCTATACATATGAAGAAGCTGGGAGGAGATTCCTTTGATACCTGGCCAAGATTCAAGAGAAAAGAATGAAAATTAGCTGCATCTCTCAGGACAAATTCCATAAGTTCCATGCTTAGGTCAGGAGAAAAGGGCGCATCCCTAGAAACGAGTTCCTCAGAACAGGGATCAAAAGTGCCTCTATGGCATCTCATCATCTTATTTTAATAGTTGCCAAAAGACCAATTCAGCTTTTAGCATATGGCAGCACAGCCCTGAGGCTGCACTAAATTATGGCTGTATCCTTATTTCCAGCAGCTAGGAATTACTAGAGCATGGAGAGTTATTGGCTATGTCCCTTTCTGCAGTAATTAAGATGGATAATATTTCACAAGGAGTTTCTAAGGGATATTTATTATGGGCTACATCTGCTGGGTAAGAGAAGATGAGTTCTTGTATCTTATGTGCAGATTCCTTGTTTTGAAATATAGAGAAATATGCTAAAATAGAAGATGTCACAGCCCTGCAATATTGAGAAAACCAGGCATGATGCATAGCTCAGATATCCCTTGTTCTGCAGTCCGTTCCTTTCAGCAGAAAAACCAGACTATTCTTTATACACAACCCAGAGCCCAGTCCATTCAATGACATGAAGAGACACATCACATTTACATTAATGGTTCTCTGTTTTGCTAGAGTAACTAAAACAATGCCAAGTGACACTATATATGCATCACCTCAAATTAAGTGCCTTGTCAAGGTTTTTAATTGTGCAATTCTGCGACTTCTAGAAATGAAGTGTACATTTCCCTCCACCATTTTAATCCAATACATGAAGCTTATCTAGACACATACAGATGCTTCAAGAAGCTGAGCCATTCATTCCAAAATGATTACATCCATCATAACACAAAAATAAAGGAGATCCTCACATCACCTGAATTCTGAAAAGCTTCTTTCCTCTAGGAAATACATCTGAAAGGAATAGCATGGGCTGCGTGATGCAACAGGGCACCACAGTCACAGTGTGTGGCTGTGTCCAGAACCCTTCAGCTCTGTTTCAGACCTATGGCACAACCTCACCCTTCAGCACAGAGAGCTAAATTCACATACCTACACTCATAGAAATATACTGGGCAGAACTGCAAAAGGCTGGACTTCAGCACACAGTGTGATACTGAATCATAAAGACATGGACTTCTTTACCTGTCCTCTGGAATTCTGCACAATGGGAAAATTCAATCAAGACTAAGCTGACAATATATGTGGTCGTCCAGAAGTTTTTTGATAGGGACTTAAACTCAGCTCTGAGTAAAACAAAGGATTTCAAGCTACTAAAATACTACTAATGATCAAACATATGGTTCATTTAATTATTACTTTTTGTCCTGAGAAAATGATGCCAGTTAAAATCATGAGTGTCCATACTGAGAATTACAAATATGTTTATTTTAGATTTAATTTACTATTAATTTAGGTGCATACTTGTGAAAGGACAGTGGCAAGGGAAACCAAGACAAAAATATAAAACTGAGGAGTGATGGAGGTAATTAACTAATCCAAGTGGCTAATGAAAGTAATAACATCTTGTCCCTTAAGCATTCAATGCCAGATTTGGCTGCTCTGTCATAGAAAAGGCATATTAGAATGTGTTAGAAATAAGGAAGTTCTGACAGCAGGAAACAGATGTGCTTAGAAACACAGGAAAAAATGCTGTAGAAGATAAATGCCAATGAGAATTTACCTTTGGGGGAATTGAAATGGAAAGGAAATGTAAATTGTTTGAAGCAATTAGATGATAGTACATAAAAGGAGAAAGGAGGCTCTGTTTCACTTCCTCCTTCAATAATCATAAATCTTGAACGCAGCCAGACAATATTGTCTGTATTTAATCAATTGCTTATTCCCAGCAACACTCAAGTAGTTGACAGCACTCAATGCAAAGAGCACCACCACAGTCAAAAGCTTACCAAGTCAGTGAAGAAATGAACTTGAGATGAGAAAGTAGAGAAAAAATATTAAAGGTTAAAACATCCAGCATAAGTACAAAAATGCTACTACTACTACTGCTACTACTACTACTACTGCTACTGCTGCTGCTGCTGCTGCTGCTGTTGCGAACTACTGAGCATAGAAATGTTCCACTAATTATTAACATTAGGAAGGGGATGTGCTACAACTGTTCCTGAGACAACTACTAATTTGCAGAAATTTTACACTGAATTATTTGGATCTTTAATTTCATACATTGCATACAAGCAGAGTTTGTAAAAATTCCTGCTTCTGTTACTTTAGTTTATTTAACTAAAGAGAATAAAGCTCCTCTGGGATAATAGCCTAACATGTTTTCCATTGTTACACCATTCCTAGAACATCTTCCACATCAGATATACCTGTACTTCACAAGTAGTTAACTCCAAAAACCATTATGTTTTCACCATTATACTAATCCTTATGCCAAGTCAGATTTTATACTTTGGCAACCTATCCAAAGAGACATTAAAGATGAGAGAGCTTCTTTGAATTTCATAAAGGCCCAGATAAAGCTGGAGATCTGGAAACCTTTTGCTGTCTGAAGTAAAAAAATTAGATGCATGAGAAGCTGTCCCTATTTCCTTTCTAAAAGCAGTCTTTCAGTGAGCAATAAACCTGCACTGGTTGTAAGGAGCAGAAAAACCCAGGATGATAGGTATGCATTGACTTCCCTAGATCTGAACTAAATTATTATTATGGATACTTTATGCCTATTCAGCAGTTTGCTATTTATCTAATTTATTCATGAATTTTACTGGAGTCATGAGGTAGCACTCTCTGATTCTTAATCTGTATGAGTCGATCAAACTTCCACAAAAATTGTGGGAGAGTAGTCAGTATAGCTTCACTGTCTTCTGGAATGAAATGATCCTCTGAATTGTGTTTGTATCACAATGATGACAGAGTAGGAAGTTAAATTACAATAAGTGAATGGTTAATTGCTCATTTTGCTTTAATACTTCTTTGGAAATGTGCTTAGCAATATGACCATTTACTTTGTGGATCTCAAATTTGCTATTTTTTATAATTTAAAAAAAAGTACAGGGAATTAGAGATTATGTATCCCTAACAAACTTTTAAAATTTAAATTTTAAGAAGTACATTATGTTTGCGATACTAAGTATGTCTCAGCAGGAAAATAATTAATAGGTAGTCTAAAAAGTATTTTCAAAAGTTTACTTCTGTGCTTGTGAGTGCAAAACGGAGTGATTCCAAAGGAAAGAGGTAACACAGGAAAAAGGACAAAGTTGAGAAATTGAAGATTGACAAGGCTGAAATTTAAATTAGACCATTGAGAACAAGGTATCAATTTGTTGCTTAACTATTGACACACTTTGAGAGCCTGCATTCATTCCATCAAAAGCGAACAAATAAATGTCTTAAAATTCTTAGCTCTTGTTCAGCACAGAGCTAGGATGAATCTGATGTTCAGTATTCTTTTCTCTTTTACAGAATGGGGTACTAAAGATATTTCAGTAATTTCAACCACTTTTCTTTGAAGGTGATCCTACAGTAAACAGTTACTAAGGTACTTGTAATGATAATTAAATTAAGTGTAAAATTCAGTTAGAATCTACTAAGAAACAACTTTTTGCTGAAATTTTGGAACTAATGAATTTAAGACTTTTTGATATCTGTTACACACAAACTAAAAAGAAACCCCAAACTTGTTAGTGTAAGGAAGCATGGCTTTAAAACTAAAACTATAGAACAAGATCATTTTGCATATTGCTTTTGTATAATTCATGAAACTTGCTACATCCAAATTTCATAACTAGTGAACATGCAGTTAATACACAACTTTATTTTTTTTCTTTCAACTTCAAATTAGATAGAAAATTTCATACTCTCCTCATAAAAGTGGGAATTAAGTAAGAATACACTGCTTTTTAATACAGAAAATATGATGCATTTATATTCTAGTCAGTTGAACGAATCTTTTTCAAGGTTGTTCTTACTGCTCCAGTGGTGCCTCTGCTGAAGTGTAACTTCAGGAAAAAGGTGACATGTGTTTGAACAACTCTTCATAAGGATTTTTTCTTGGGAGAGCAGATGCAGAGGTCTCTCAGTGATAAATAACCCTCCTTATTCCCCTCAAGGGTCTAAGCTAGCTCAGTCCTTCTCAGGCCTAGGAGGATTATATCAAGAGAGACAGGAAAAGGATTCAAAAGAGGCTCTCACCCTTTTCTGCTGCAGATCTTTATTCCAGGTTGGTGTCCCAGGAGAGAGGGCGATCCCGGGGGACAGGGGTCTTTTCTCAGGGTTTCAGAGGGAGGGGCAAGCTGGCACACAGCCAATGGGGTCAGAAGGGGAAGGAAGGGTCAGACTACATGACAGGAGTTCCAGGGGTCCCTGAGGGAGAAGAAACCATTTCCCCAGGGGGATGTAACATCTCCTCCTTTTTTTTCTTTAAAAAGATACAGAGAGAAATTCTCAAATTCTGTTTGACACGGAGTGTGGGTTTTCCCACCACTTATGGTTGGTAGGGAGACCAGATTGCTTTAGATTTGCCAACTCTATATGGTTGACTTCTGAGGTAGAAGATATGAGGCCATTAATAGCCTTGAAAATCAAACAGCGTAGGATCCCAAATGCTATGGTTACAAGGAAAAGGATAACAAAAAGTAACAAAATTGTTTTAACTACAGAAGTCCACCACCCAGTGAATCCCCAGCCCTTGAACAGTTCCTTGATCCAATCTTCTGATTCTTGCTTCACTTGTCCGATCATGTTGTTCATGCTTCGAGGGCAGCATGGATGTTTGGAGCCTTTGAGGACAGATTCATGCAACAGAGTCCTTCAAATTCCTGGCATTCATGTCCATGCAATAGTAAGAGATAATCGATAGCGGCACGGTTCTGGATGGTGGCCTGTCTGGTAATCTCCTCGTCTTCTAGGAGGGAGCTGATGGCGATGGATGTTAAATTAGCCTGCTTGACCACCCAGCACTCTAGGTGGCCCAATTCACCTAGAGCTTTGGCTGCTGCTACCCACGGAAGAAACAGGGATACAGCAACTCTTTTTGATTTTGCCCAATGAAAAATGTCTGAATTACAATTTGGGTCCAAATTGGCAGCACTCCTTTTTTGAATTTTGTCAGCCGATTTGTTTTTGTGTGTCCATTCACGAATTAAAGTTTGGTTGGGTGTCAACACGGACAATCGCCCTATGGTACATGGCCCTCCGAAAAGCCGGGATGGAATTCCTGCCCATGCCCGATCCCCACAAACCAAGAACAATCCTCTAGGGAGGCTTCTGGGTTTGGAGTGAGATGGGTTGTCTGGTGCAATGTGGCTTATATTATGACACCACCTCTTTGCAGTAAATTCTCCCCGGAACTGCTTTATAAGGTGGTACTCGTCAGTGTTACGGGGTATTGGGATGATAGAGAACTGGATGCAGTATGTGGCAGGGGAGGAAACCAATAGTTCTAACTCCTGGGGTTCATGAGCTACCCTGGGCAAACCCTGCACCCATTCTGCTAAGGGGTTCATGGCGAACACACCTTGCTTTTGATGATCTTTGTCTGGTTGTGGGGTGTGTGCCTCTGGAATTTCATTGGACTTGTATTTGTCCAAGCCTGCTGGAAATTCTCCAGCCTGCAAAGGAATTCCTACCAGACAGGTAGACATAGGATTCTTAGCTGCTGCAGTGGACAAACATATGTTTTCTTGCTGAAGTGTCTGTGCCAGGGTTACCCAGACGTTCTGACGTGGTTGAGGGATGATCCATGCAGCTGCCAGACTGTTCAGCATTAGCAGGATGACAACTTGGATGGGGTTCATCATAGGGTTGAGTGGGAGGTAGGTTTTCTCTGGAAGGGAAAAATAAACATTTTTAAAACATGTTAAAAAGGTTCCTGTTTCTGCCAGAAGGAATCCACCCCTAGGGAGGTTCTTTCTCTTCCATCCGGCGGCGTCTTCTCTTCGAAGCATCAGTCACTTGCTTCTCATCCCCTTCTGCTGGAGCTGGATTTTTGAGGACAAAAGGTTTCACCCACTTCTGGGGAATCCACCGAGGGCCTGAGAGAGTAGCCACACATGCATAGCCACGACCCCAGGTCACCAGCTCATAGGGACCTCTGGTTTCCCAAGTTTCAGGATCCCTAATCAAAACCGGTGGACGCTGAGACAATTTAAACTGATTACCACTATTAAAATGACGTACCACAGGTGGACTCATGTTTTCAAATGAACAGTTCAGAAAATTGATGGTGAACATGGCTTTGCAGAGCTTCTGCTGTGGTGTCATCCATGAAGCCGAGGAGTTCTGCCTAGCCAGAACCTGTTTGAGCGTCTGGTGTGCACGCTCGATCACAGCTTGACCTGTGGGGGAGTGAGGGATGCCAGTTTTATGCTCCACTCCCCACTGCTGGACAAATTCTAGGAACTCCTTGGACACATACCCTGGGCCGTTATCAGTTTTGATTGTTTTTGGAATTCCCAACACTGCAAAGGCTTGCACTAGGTGCTGCTTGGCATGTATGGATTTTTCTCCTGCGTGGGCAGAGGCATACACTGCACCTGAATATGTGTCAATGCTCACATGAACATATTTGAGGCGACCAAAACTAGGAATGTGTGTGATGTCTGTTTGCCATACCTCACAGCTGCCCAGGCCCCTGGGGTTAACTCCCATGCCCATTGATGGCATGACTTGGAGCTGGCAGTTCGGACAGGTACCTACAATGGCTCGAGCCTGGCTCCGTGTTAGCTGGAATTGTCGGATCAGGGCTGGCACATTTTGATGGTAATGTTGGTGACTCAGTTTTGCCTGCTGGAAGACATCAGGGAGATGTGCCTTTTCAACTGGTGCAGCAAGGGAGTCTGCCTGGCGATTCCCCTCTGCGATCTCACCTGGCAAATCAGTGTGTGACCTCACATGCATCACGTAAAACGGGTGCTGTCGATGAGAAACCAAATAGATTAGCTTTGAAAGCAACCTGAAGAGATGTTCATTCTCTATTTCTTTGAGCACAGCCTGCTCCGCTCTGGACACTACTCCCGCCACATAGGCAGAGTCAGTTACCAAATTGATTGGTTCTGAGAACTTCTCAAAAGCTCTTACCACTGCGGCCAGTTCAGCCACTTGGGGGGATCCCTCCACAAACTCAACATCAGCTTCCCAATGCTGAGTCTGTGGGTTCCTCCAAGTCATCACCGACTTGTTGGAAGCCCCCAATGCATCTGTGAAGACTGTGAGAGCTTTGAGTGGTCTCCGACTCCTTTTCTCATGAGGAATGAGGTGGAATTCCTCATTGAACAACTTGTGGGACGGGGCATGGACTGATATTTGTCCCCTGTAGCTGTCCAGAGATAATTGGAGACTGGCCTTACTCTGCAGCAAATGCTCAAACATCTCTTTGGTCAATCTCTCAGGAGAGTTCTTTCCCTCCTCTGAAAGTCTGACCGGGAGGTGAATGCATGCAAAGTCACAACCTGCCAATTCACACAATCTTACCCTGGCCTTCCGAATCAGCTGCGCTGTCAGCTCCTGTGGCTCTGTGATGGTCTTGGATCTTTGGTGGGAGAGGAAAACCCACTCTATTATCAACAGTGAATCTCTCTCTTCCTCGACCCATTGAAAGATCAAACCATGCAGGTGTGGCAGTTTTCCTAGAACAATAAATTGGAAAGGCACCTTTGGCTCACACCGGTGAGCCTGTCTCTCTGACAAGGCTTTTTGTACCTTTTCGATTGCTGTCTTTGCCTCTGGGGTCAGCTCCCTGGGAGACGTCAGCTCCTTCTCCCCCTTCAATAAATTGAAGAGGGGTTCTAGATCTTGATTTGTGAGGCCTAGCCAGGGTCTTACCCAATTCAAAGACCCACACAGGGAGTGGAGATCTGCTAGAGTTTTTGGATTGCAACCAATTTCTAAGCTCTGTGGAACAACAGTCCTTGCACTGATTTGCAAGCCCAGGTATTTCCAAGGTGGCATCCTTTGAACCTTGTCCTCCTGTAATTGAAATCCAGCAGAGGTTAAAACTTTAACCACTAGGTCAAGCGTGTGTTGGAGTATAGAGTCATTGGGGCCACACACTAGCACATCATCCATGTAGTGAAGGATGATGGCTTCTTTCCTCTGTGCGCGTATTGGAGACAGTAATGAGGCTACATATTGTTGGCATGTGAAAGGACTCGATTTGAGACCCTGGGGAAGGACCCTCCAGTGATAACGCTTCATTGGGGCCTGTCTATTGACAGTGGGAACTGAGAAGGCAAACCTTGGGGCATCTTCAGGGTGCAATGGAATTTGGAAAAAACAGTCCTTGATGTCTAAGACAGCCAATTTCCAATCTTGGGGGAGCATTGTTGGAGTGGGCATCCCTGGTTGGAGGGGTCCCATGTCTTCTACTATTTTATTAATTTCTCGTAGATCATGAAGCAACCTCCACTTGTCCTTTCCCGGTTTCTTTATTACGAAGATCGGGAAATTCCAGGGGCTTGTTGTCTCCACAATATGTCCCTGAGCCAATTGCTCTTCCACGAGTTTTTCCAGCGCCTTGAGCTTTTCTTTACTCAAAGGCCACTGTGCTACCCATCTGGGGGTGTTTTCCAACCACTTTAACTTCTGGGTAGGGCGCTCCACAGTGGCTACTTGCAAAAATCCTGGGGTGTTTTAGGAATGACCAATTGGACTCCCCACTGAGACATGGTGTCCCTCCCCCACAGTGGGGCCTTATAATCTGCTACGAAAGGACGGACATTCGCCACCTTTCCATCAGGTCCCTCAATTTGCACCACGTTTTTCGAAATCCTTGCCATTGAGATTCCTCCTATGCCCTGAAGTTTGCCTGCCACCGGCTCTAATTCCCAGTTCGAAGGCCACATGCTTTGTGGCAGAAGAGTAATGTCTGCGCCCGTTTCAAGGACTCCTACCACTAGGAGGCGCTCCGACCCATACGTAATGTTGCACGCCATAGAGGGTTTAGGTTCCCCAACGACCTCTGTCCAGTAGACCTCTGGTGATTTACCGTCTGCTGTGATCTCTGCTGGAACCGGTATGGCTTGGGCAAGAATTTGCCCCGCTACCAGATAAAAGGGTGGGTGCATACAACGAGCCAACAACATGAGGCCTATTATCTTTCCCTTAATGGTCATGGGAGCTATCTCAATTTCCAAAGGTGTGTGTGCCGTGTCCCCAATAACAAAATACTCACTGTCCAATCCCATGTGGTAAACCGTCAGGTCCTGTGAGATGTTAGACAGGTCAACTGTTATAACCATCCACTCAGTAGATCTGAAATGGAAACTTTTGGTAGTTACAAGTCTAAAACGGCGTAGTGGCTGCCAAACCTTGTTAGTTGAGCATTTAACATTTACATTTTTCTGCACCTCCACACCCCGTGACCTGCCCTCCCCCCCCTTTTTCTTTAAGAGAGAAGCTTTTGCCAATGTGAGTCCCGCTATATTTATATCTTTGCGCGTTGTAGTGTCAACAGCAGGCACGCGCTGTAAATTCAGTTTTTTTGTTTGTGGAATTTCTTCTGCTTCTGCGTCTGAGGACAGGATCTGGCGAAGTGTCCTGGTTTCCTGCAGCTGAGGCAGATGATGCGCTGCAGCTGGTCTGGTGGCATCGGTGGCCTGCTGGGGTGTGGTCCTGCAGGGGCTGTATGCTGTGGGTGTGTTGTTCCAGGATGTCTTTCAGATGTGCAGAACATTTCTGCCCGTCTGGAACAAGCTTCTATCATCTGGGACAGAGTAGGTGGAGGGTCCAAGGGGAGACTGAGGATAATTCTACGACAGGTCTCATTAGCATTTCTTTGAGCCATCTCTTTGATCAGCTCTGCCTGCACCACGGGATCTGGTATTTGGTGTTCCACCTGTGTCCTCAGACGATCAACAAACTGTAAGAAATTCTCCGTAGCAAATTGTTTAACATTGACATAACTTCCTTTCCCTTCCCTTGATGGTAGCTGATAAAACATTTTCTCTGCAACATTGCTAATCCTAAGTAAAATTGGTTTGGATAGCACTCGAGTTTGTTTTTCGGGGCAAGCCCAGGCACCTTCACCACACAGATGTTCAAATGTAATATCATTATTCTCAGTGTCCTTAGCCATGGTAGGGTTTTGCTGAATCTCCTGTAAAATTGTTCTTAAAGCTCTTTTCCACATATTGTCCCACAGATCATACTCTGAGGGAGATAACAGACATCTGAATAAGTCTTTAATATCACTAGGAACCATTTCATTAGAATCAAATGTGGCTCTAAACATCCCTTTAAAGATGGGAGTGTCCCTCCCAAACTCACGCTGTACCTTGCACAGCTCTTTCTTGTCTTGGTAGGAGAGTGGCTGGTATTGCCTAGAACCTTGCCTTCTACCTACATATGTAACAGGAGCAACAGAGAAAATGTGTTCATCTGCATGTGCCAAGGGACTGGGAACTGCTGCTGGTATCCCTGTACCCGAGGACACTGAAGTTACCGCGTTCGCAGTCCCCTGTGGGTTGGGGAGGGGGGGGCGTGCTCTCTCCGTGCTGGCTGGGCAACCCAGGCTGTCCCCCTCCCCCCGCCGTGTGGCAATCATACCCCCCGCCGTGGCTGTGCGGGGAGGGGGGGCCGGCCCCCTCCGTGCCGCCGCCCCAGCCGGGAGGGAGGCAGGGGGAGGAGGGGTGGGGTGGGGCTGCCGGAGGCCAGCAGGGGTTGGCAAAGGGGTATGGGGTGGGGGCGGGGGCAGGGGGAGGGGGTAGGGGGGAAAAGGGGTTGTGGGAGGAAGCTCGGAGCACATGGCAGGCGCCATTGTTATCTGCCAGGTGGAGAGGGACCCCCAGGGGCTCTGCAGCCTGGCAGAAGTCCCGGCCGCTGCTGCCCCCCCACCGAGATCAGTCGGAGAGAAACTGTCTGTGTTAAAAGGATCCCGGGACAAAGGTAAACCCGGATATAAAGGTGGATCAGAGAGAGGAGGACTTGGGGGAAGTTTTTGCTCCTGGCTGGGTTTGCTTAACTCTAAAAGATGTTTACGAGCTTGCAAAAATATTGGGATAAATACAGAAGCGGCGTGATCATTATTTTGGACTTTATCTGTGATCACAGTACCCACGTGGTCCCAAAAGGAAACAGTATCTATCTGTAACAATTCAGCTTCAGTAAATTCATGTTCTAACCAGCGAACAAATTTTTTTTGCAGCCTTTTGGAAATTTTAACGTTAATTAAAAGGTTCTGGAGTTGTTTTAATACACTCTTTTGAGGGGCAGATAGCTGTATGCCCATGATTCGATATTACTGAAAGCTATTTGCTCAAATCCAGCCTCCAGTTGCTTCAGTCAGCTGTATGTAACTCCTGTGTCTCCTATAACCAGAGAGAACAGGCGGGGAAAACTCGGGGGCTGCGGTCGCGTATTCGCGCCGTTTCTCCAGCCCCGGTGGCACCGGGGGGGTCCCCGCAGCCTTGCTTGGCCGATGGGATACGTGCCCAGGCCGGGGTTTCCCCGAAAAGCAGGGCTTCCTATGCAGAGCCGCTCCACGGGCCAGCGGGCTGCGGCAATCGGAAACGAAAGAAAAAAAAGAAAAAAAAAATCCCCGCCGCAGGGTCCTAAAATCCGCCCGCTGCTACTTGCAAAGGTAAAATTACGCCCTCCCAGTTTGCGGTACCAGTCAAACGGAGGACTTTACCTGGTCCGTGGTATCATATGCTGAGTCAGAAGCAACTGAAGGTCCTGTCTTTAGCTCACTCGTGACTGGGCAACCACAAGCTACGAGCTTATCCCTACCCACCTATAGCAACAACATGTGGCCAAAGTGCCTAGGGTAATTGAACTTCCCAAAAAGCTTCTAAGACCCTGAAAGGTCTCCAGCTCCGCATGGGTTTCTATATTTAAACCCAGGTTGGGGGCCAGTTGATAAATAACCCTCCTTATTCCCCTCAAGGGTCTAAGCTAGCTCAGTCCTTCTCAGGCCTAGGAGGATTATATCAAGAGAGACAGGAAAAGGATTCAAAAGAGGCTCTCACCCTTTTCTGCTGCAGATCTTTATTCCAGGTTGGTGTCCCAGGAGAGAGGGCGATCCCGGGGGACAGGGGTCTTTTCTCAGGGTTTCAGAGGGAGGGGCAAGCTGGCACACAGCCAATGGGGTCAGAAGGGGAAGGAAGGGTCAGACTACATGACAGGAGTTCCAGGGGTCCCTGAGGGAGAAGAAACCATTTCCCCAGGGGGATGTAACATCTCAGCTCACCCAGCAGGTCAAAAGGACTCTGGCAGGACACAATCCCACATCTCAGATGTCTCTGCAGGCTGAAGCCAGCAGTTGGAAGGTGACACTGTTATGGCTTCTGCTGTGATGAACAGGATCTCGTGGCTCATATAATTTGATCCAAACCTCCAAATCCATGGGGAAAAAAAAAAAAAAAAAGAAAAAAAGATAAAAAAAAGAAGAAAAAAAAAGATAAAACATTAAAACATTGACTTCAATAGTCTGCACGGCTTAATTGTTCTGGTGATAATCTTGACAAAAATTCTTGAACTTCTAATTCTTAAAGAAAAAAAAGACGTATTTCCCTCATATTGAGTACATGATCAGGCAGCATGTTCTAGCTAAGCAATTCCAAAAAAACAATGTCTAATCCTTTTCCTTACACTGAAGATTTCAAATCTGTAAAAAAATTTCACATGCATTGACAATGAGAAATCAATTAAAAATTAAAAATCAAGTCTCAATCTTGAAGTTGCCCTTTAAACAAAAATGCATTGCCCAAACTGATTTGATACATGATAAGACTGAAAAAAAAACCAAAACCAAAAGGAACATACTTATGTCCCAGTTTTGTTTCATTAAATTGAAAATTTCTGTATCACAATTATGTATGCATTTCTGGAGGACACAGAACAGTAGAATTTCTATCTTTGTGTAATACTAAAATCATGTGATAAAAGTAGTGATTTACATGGGCACAGCATCATTTTTCCAAATTTACTGAAGTGACATGAAGCATTCACAGAGAACATTAGGCTAATCCATAAAACATAGAAATTGGTAACAGGTACACAGTTTCCATATGACGAGATTGGATTATTCTGTATTGCTTTCATATAATACAAAGGCTACAATGAATAAATAAAAGAGTTCCAAAGTAAAAGCTCCTGATAATTTCAAAAAGGGTCTCTAAAATACAATGCTTGACTTAACTATACAGATTTTTCTAAATCCTGGATGCTGACCAATATACATTTCACTTTTATGGGAAACCAGAAGTTTAAAATTATTCTCAAGAGTTAAAAAGGGATTATCTAAGAGATGTGGGACATTTATGTGGGTAACAGGTACTGCATGCAGTGCATTACTGAGCAGAAGAATTAGTTTATACCAGTCTACAAACCTGTAGAGGACTACGGCACAGAGCTCTGCTACTTGTCTGTGTCATCCATCATGTTTTGACAAGAAAAAGTGCTCAGTTTTTAATTTACTTCTACCCAGGCCACTTCTACAGTCTGTGGAGAGCAAGTTTGACTCCCTAGATACAGCTGGACCAAGTGGATGAAGCAGCCATAAAATTCTTCTCAGTTATAAAAATAATGTATTTCCTGATATGAAGTAGGAAAAACCAGGGGTTAGTCTCCATGCCCATTTGAGACAGCAGTAGGGTCCTTCTCATCTCAATTTTGTTGTCTCTGTACAGCAAGCTACTCTAATCGATGTCATAGAAGTAATGTCAGGCATTACACACATTGTTCCCGTGCTGCTTGACTTTAAGTGACTATAACACCTCCTTGCTGAATCTTACACCCTGGAAAATAGGTGTTTGTATTAGCACAGAGAAGAAATCATCTAGAGTAATCTCTCTTCTCTGTTCTGTCATAAGAGATCATTTATTTCTCCTAGACCTCAATGACACCACAAGTCAAGTAGATTAATGAAACAAATGGAGACACAAAAAAAATCTGCTCTGGGAAATATTTCTATGCTTGATTTTTGCTTTCTATAGAAGTATCCATTAAAATGTATAAATCCTATAACCTGTAGATTTCGTCTTTTGAAACATCTCTTCTTAGATGAAAAGAATAAAGGACAGATTGCAAATCAAATCATAGATAAGCACTATCATGCTGTTGGAGTAATGTTCACTGTGAATGAATTATCTCTTTAGATACACAAAATCAGTGTCAGTTGATCCCTCTAAAATGTACTCATGCCTCTAGAAAAACAAAAAAGGAGAGTTATGGCAAGTAAAATGATTTCAAAGCTAAAACAGTAGACACATCATTTGCAACCTACATGGCTCTGCATACAGAGTACAGCAATAGGGAAATATATAGTACAGCAATAGGGAAAGTCACACAGCTGAAACAGCAGGAACTGAATGCAACTTGCCCACATCAGGGAAACTTGAGTAAAATGACTGAAATTCATTTCTATTTACAGAACAGCAATATCCATGTTATATCTTACACATCCAGCATAGCAAGTCTATCTGAGAAGACAATTAATAAAGATATGGAGAATAAAATAGCCTATTCATCCAGTGCTGGTTTCCTCTGATAGGGATGAGCTCTGGAGTACTTTGGTTGGGCACAGTGGAGGACCTTAACTATTATTCTCTGTTTCCTGTTCCCCTGAGATCCTTTACTCAGTGTACAGTCTCTCTGAGCTGTATAGGACAAGCTAGAAAAACTTCTTTCAGTTTTGAAACCAGTTTCTAATGTTGCATTTGCATAACTAAGACATGTTATCTAAGATATCACTGCTGTACTAAAGATTCTTGAGACAATGTTCAGACAAGGAACCAGGAACTTCTGCTGATAAAAAATAGGGGTTTTTTAATCACAGAAAGTGAAGAACTACTAACAGAAACAGCAGAACTGCTCATGTCAAGTGTTAAAAGGATGTAATATAGGAAGAAGATAAGGATTGATCTCAACCCCTCTCCTAAAACTTAGCTACATTAGCTTTTATTATTAGGAGATGAGGAAGTAACTCCAGAATATATCTACTGAAAACATTATTTAAAAACCTATTACTCTTTTATATGGAAAACTTATATATTTAAGGAACATTACCATACTATCTTTTATGTTGGAAGTCAGTCAGATAATTTCATATGCAGAAATTTCTAATTGATTTGACTATAAAATAAGTTTTTTCTTCAATAAAGAATGACAAAGTGATAAGAATCTGTATTTACATATGCATATATACATACACACTTTCACAAACCTAAGGAAACAGCAAAAAAAGGGAAAGAAGAAAAGACTGGATAATTCTACCTCAATATGCATACAGATACCATCAGACTAATAATATAAAAATAAGAACTAAAATAAAAATACAAAATTCTGTAGAAAAAGGGCTGACCCGAACCTGCACACAACTTCTGCAAACAGCATGGAGCTCGCTCCAGTGAACCTGGAGTGAAGGTTCACTGCACAGTGAAGAAATAACGTGCTGACACACCAAGGCTTCTCCACTTTGGTCTGATTGAAGGGAAGAGAACACTAGAAAATATGTCTTACCAGCTTTATCTACAGAGATAAACCCAGTTGCCTCTGCATAGATAAGCAGTTTCAGTGATGTATGACACAGGCAGATAAATCAGTTTCCTTTGATAGTTCTGCTTTCTTATTGATTCCCACTGAATGAAGAACACGGACTGTAACAGTGTACCAAGTCTGAATTTTGTTGAAAATTAAATCGTTTTCAATACCACTAGTACCAGTTGCACATAGAAGAAAAAAAATTGGTTTGGTCTGAAACTATCTACCTATGTTAACAAATACAGTTCTCTGCTCATTGCTACCTTGAAGACTTGGACAAAAATCTTGATCTCAGTAGGTGGTGTGGTTTAACCCCAGCTGGCAGTTAAACACTCACTCTCTCTCAGTGGGATGTAGGAGAGAATTGAAAGCATAAAAATAAGATAACTCATGGGTTGAGACTAGAACAGTTTAATAATTGAACTTAAAGTAATAGTAATAATAGAAGTAATAGTACAAATAATACTACTAATCCTAATGCTAACAATAATAATAGTAACAATAATGGTGATAATAATAGTGATGATGATGATGATGATGATATGCTAAGCATCAACCAATAGATGTCCAGGTATTTTCTGGATCTATTCTCCTAATTTATATGGATATCATGATGCCATATGTCATGGAATATCCCTGTGGCCAGTTGGGGTCAGCTGTCCTGCTGTGTCCCCTCCCATCTTGTGCCCCAAAGTCACCTTTCTGGCTGGGCAGCATGACAAACAGGAACATCTTTGGCTGAGTGTCAGCACTGCTCAGCAGCACCTGAACCATCGGCGGGTTACCAATGTTATTCTCACTCTAAATCCAAAACACAGCTCTGTACTTGCTAATAGAAGGAAGACTAATTCTAGCCCAGATGAAACCAGGACAGTAGGGGACCATTGTATTATGCCAGTGTAAAAGTAATTTCTACACTGCACCTAATGCAGGTTTGAGTTTCACTTTGAAGACAATACTGTTGGTAACCTTCTCAGACATGTGTAAGACATGTATACACATGCATATATGTGTTGATCTTGTGTTATAATATAAATTTTCTCACATTTCTCTAGGAGGTTGGGTTCTTCCTTCAAGTAGTGGATATCAGAAAAAGCCCTTCATGTTTGCTGCCAAACCTAAAACTCCCAGGTAAACACTTACTTTGTGCAAAAGCTGGAACAAAAGTATTTTCATTCCTTCCTGAGCAATTCCTCAAGCAGAGCTGTTCTTTAAAGTATGCTGCTAGGGAGGGAAGAAGGCTTTGTCTCTATGTCAACAAATTTTATTATAAGTTTGACTATACAGAACTTGTGTAAGGGCATATGACTAAAGACACAACTCATTTTTCAAAGGATTTATCACTTGTATGAACAAGATTCACAGTCCTTTATTATCACCTGATACATTCAGAGGACAGGAAATCCGAGCTGAGACTCAAGAAAAAATGGGTTATTAATGTGGTTGGCCTTTCTGTCAATTTCTGTGATCTTTGCGACTTACTGCAAAAATCTTAGAGAAACATCACGCTGCCGGTAGCCTGTCTCCAAACTAAAACTACAGCAAAGGTGCAAACATTAGCCATGTTTCTGAGTGCTGGTGCAGACTACAATAAGCAAGGATCATCCATCAATATTTTTATTCCCAGAGAAGAACCTAAAAAGTTCTTCAAAGCAAGCAATTTTGAGGTAAATGAAAGCAAAACAAGTCCTAAAGCAGGTTTTGCAACAATTATGTTAGAGAAAAACATCTGAGTAAGAAAACACAGTACGTAGCTGTTCCCCTAATTAATTTAATATGCTAATAGAATGGAAATTTTAGGAGATTCAGTGATGAACAGTTTGTCCTGTGCAGATCTGTTGAAGGACTTGACCTTCAATCACCTGATTTGAGTCAGGAGGATATCACTGATGATAATCATCATGTTTGCCACTTGCTGTGTATAGCATCTTTCATACCAGGATGTCAAAAATTCACAGACATCTGTTAATTGCTGTTCTTACCTATTCTCTTACAGAGAGAATTAGTGTTATATTCTTATATAATTCAATATTTTATACTCACACTAAGTTACCTCTAAGTATTCTAGGTTATTAATTTTATGCAACTTCAGTTAGGACACATCACAGAATGTATCTAACATTTTTAGATTACCAGAAGCATTAGTCAAAAGACTTTGAGAGCTACTCTCAGAATTCCCAAATGTAGGTTTCAAGGGCTGCATTTGCCCTCCATTATAGTGGAGAAATGTTCAAAATCAATGAATCGTTTCGCTTGGAGAGTAAAATTATCATTTGTATTTAAACAAGCACTAAATAGAGTTTTCATCAATTCTCTTACTGTTTACTAAGCAATAACTAATTTTGCCTAAGGTTTGCAAAATAAAAATTCTTTTCTTTTTTTCTTTTTTTCCATTTCTTTTTGAAGAAAGTGATTTCTTTTTTTCCATTCACAAGTAACTCCTACTTTTTCTGTGAGATTTCTTTTGTGCTATTCTAAAATTAGTGCAGAAAACTGACTTCTAACTAGCCTGGATTCCAGACTGACACCATAATTAGAGGACCTTGAAGAAAATGATATTTCAGAAAAATCGTATCTTTGTGAAATGGCTATGATCCTGATTCAAGACATGAAAATAAATCTGAATCTCTTCATTAACTAGAGTGGATGTTTCTGCAGGAGCCACATGTACACACAAAGTAGTTATAAATCCCCATATCAAATTGTCTCTTCTTCACCTCCAGAACTACATTTGTGGTATCCAGATACAATTGCTCTCCTTTTTCTCTACCCTGTAACTATCTTCCACACTCTGTTCAGTACCAGTGACTATTCTTCACAAGTAACAAGTCCAACTTCAGTACGTTGCATTTGTAGTGCTGTAAAACAGATAGCAAAAGAGGTGCTCTATGCAGCAAGGCTTATGAAAACACTTTTTTGGGGGAGATTTCCAGTCTACTTTGCTAATGCTATCCTTTGCTTTTGAGTTTTTGCTCTTGTTTGGAGAGGCACCGAAGAGCTGCGAGGAGTAAATACTCACATTCAGCTACAAAGCAACAAGGCCAGGCATACACTGGAAAAGATCATCCTGACATCTCAATTAAGAGACATATGGGTAGAAAAATAAATAGAGGGGAAAAGAAAAAGTAAGTACTTGTGCCACTGGGATGAAGGCCAGATCAGCATATGGAAATGTCCTTCTCAATTCCCCTGCTAAGTAGCTATTATTCTACAAAATTTGTGGTGTGTTATGACAATTCTGTTCATGATCAGATGTATAAAGAACCGACATTCCCAGGAAATCAGTCTGAATATGATAAAGGAAGTAATTGCTGATGTTCTAGAATGAAAAGCGATGGCCACCATCCAGCCCCTGGATCTAGAGGACAGAGGAATAAGAAAGAACAAACGAGGGACTTAATATTTCAGGAGGCACACTCCATGTGAAGATGACAAATCTCACTATGCAGTCTTTCTTCTCTTGTGTTTCTCATCACCTTCAGTTGAAGAGCAAGAATAACACTGCCTGGCCTCCCAGGCACTTCATGGATGTAGAGACCTGTTCCCTAAGGGATTCTCCCAGACCAGGACAAAACAGGTCCATGTAACAGCAGTTGCTGGCAGCTGTTGGGAGAGCTTCAGCAAAGAAGTTAAACAGCTGAGATGGAGTTAGTGAATTACCTGTCATGCCCACAAGTTTTTCCACACAAACAAATATGGAAAATAATTGATAGGAACCATGTTGGTGCCTGTCCTGAGGGAAGAGATTACTTTTAAAATAATTAGTTGTTTATTATTATTATTAATATAATTATTAATTATGCTTTCAGTTATTCATTACTGGCCTTTACAGAAACAAATTCATCATTGAAATGAGGGAAAAAAACCCCAAATCACAAAAGATGCCTTTCTAAAGGAGCTCTGAGGATGAAATAAGGTATTTATATGCATAACAGAAACAAATTTATTATTGAAATGAGAAAAAAAAACCCAAAACTACAAAAGGTTGCTCTTTTGTAGGAGCAACCTAAAGGAGCTTCCTAAAGGAGCTCTTAGGATGAAGTAAGATAGATATTTATATGCATTTACAAAATAATTCTAGGACTGAACCTCAGCAGTGTTGAATCATAAATGTATAAAACTCGATTGACACATTTTACAGATACATGGCTGTTATTTAAATAAAAAAATGTATATTCCTTTTGTTCTAGTTGAAAGCATTAATAAGTCAAGTTCATTTAATGTAGATTATTATATTGATTTCACATTTTAAAACAGAAAATATGTAGGCAGAATTTGCTAGAAAATAAGGAATACCCAAGCTTTTCACTATTGTGTGTAGCATGCTATTCTAAGAGCAAACATTTTACAATATAATATAGCTTGGAGCACTACTCCACACTAAGCAAAGATTTTGAGACCCTAAATGAGAATTTCCAAACAAATGAAGCATTCCTCTGCTATCATTTGACCTGAGTGCCTAGTAGAGAGGGATTTTAGCCTTGTACAGCATCTATGGCTCTTTTTAATCAACCTTCAGTAAATGCTATTTCTACATCACCCACACTTAGAGATCACAGCTGTAGGAGTACTCAATAGCCTGACTTTGAGGGAGAAAAAGCTCCATATATTAAAATCAGGTTTACATTTAGTAAAACAAAGCCCTCTAACAGAAACTGTATATTTTTTGGGCCAAATATTTTAGTTAGTGACAAATTCACTACTAGATATGTGTGTCATGTATATTCTTGAATTTCTATTTGTCCTGCAAAGACCTTTTTGCTCCTTAGTCCAACACTCACTGCTGTTCTGTGGAAGAAAATCTTTCATGGCAAAGAAGAAAGATCACTTGAAGGTCGATAATGTTAAAAATCCAATATTCTATAGGTAAGTCTGATCAGATAATGCACTAAAAAACATCCATAATGCAACAGGCAGCTCTTTTTCATGGTGACAGAAAACCTTCTTGTGTTCTCAACCATACACAGAACTTCAGAGTGCTACAGAGGACTAAACCAGCTGCCCAGGAAGCAGCCATTGAAACACTGAAACACAGCAAAGTATTAATGACTTGTTATGTCAGAAAACGTTCCTTTCTAAATCTTGTAAATCTGACAGGAATGTAGGTGGGAAAAAAAGGATAATTTCAGTGAGCAACTAAGGCTCGAAATGTGCAGAATTTGTTGCTTGACAAAAATGTTAGTTTTTCTTTACAGTAATTTTTTCAAAGGCACACAGGACTCTGAAAAGCACATCTGCCATACAGTTTGGCTGGTAGAAACCTACCTGATCTGTCAAAGTATAGACACTGTCCTCATTTCTGGGCCCCCATCTTCCTGGTTCAGCTCAGATTTGTAGATACAGAAACAGAAGAGCCACATCTTTTCCTTTTTCATGGCACTCCCTCCTTCAGCAGCATCATACATGGAGGCTCTGTAGTGCAACAGATGCTTGATTTGTTACAGCAGGAATTGCTTGGTTTTTACATGCTCAGTTCTCACCACCTTTGCATTGTCCAGCCATGATAAAATCCTGTGTGGGGACAGTTCTTTGATTGCTCAAGCCAAGGGAATTAGTTCCTTGAGATTAGTAGGCACTGGACTTTGCCTCTGATACTCATAAGCAATTCACACTGTCTGGATAGTGAAAAGCACTTTTATGGGGAAAGATGGGTTTATGAAGACAAAGGGGTTCTCTACTCAGATGCTACTCGTGGGCAGAAGTGACCTAGGTTTAACAACCCATTTAAATAGTGGGTCTTTTCAGAAAAGCAGACTTAGTCTGTAGGGACATTTTCTTCATTAACTCACTTCATAATCCATTTATTCCTTAATGAAGGGGAGAAAGAACATTTACTTCAAAGAAGATCTATGTCATCAAATTATTTGTTCTTGGCTTCTCCCTAATTGCAAAGTTACCATTAAAATGATTGAAATTATTTACAGCAAAGCACTCTGTCAGCCCACCCAATAATGATCACCAACCTAAATTATCCATCCTCAACAGAAAGGACTATTTCTGCCTACAGCTACAAATCAGTCAAACAATGAAGAAAAGCATAATTAAATGCTTAGGTGCCAAGATGAACTAATATCCTTTTATAGTATATTTCTGCCTTTTTGCATGCAGTGTTAAAATTATGGATGAAACAGATTTTTTTGAAAATATAAGCTTGTTATTAAAATGCATCAGATCATTACTAAAATGTTTAAATAAAATTTCTATCATTACATATAGCTATATATTTACTGTACCAATGTTCTTTTGCAAAGGTAAGCTCCTTTGCATAGCTTGTCCATTTAAATTAACTTTAATAATACCCAGCTATGTTCAAGTCTAAAACAGAGGGTGCATTCATGGTCAGAACTAATTTACTGGTCAGTAAATGAGTGGCTAAAACAAGATTCACTTCTTCCAATTTAAATTTTTTCATGTTATTTGCACTTCAGAAATGTTCTCCTTTCTCATCACTAGGGAATATTCTTCTGTCCTCATGCAAAACAAAATTTGAGGCAGTAGGAAAAAAAGCCATCTATTATTAACTAGATATAAATTATTCCTAATCTACACACAGTGCTTAATCGCTGGTTCACATAAATGTAAACTAAACTTCAGAAACAATATTTTAACAAGCCATTTGTCTGCAGCAGACAGAAGCACAAGCTCAATATAAAATATAGAACACTTCAAGCTCATTCCAAAGAACAAGGTGATTGAAGGTTGACCCTGAGCTGTACAGAAATGCAAGTTCATGTTGTGAGCCTGTTCATCAGTTTAAGGCTGGGGGAAAAAAATGTCTACAATTTTCTTCTACCAAAGTTTGTAGTTAGGCTTCTTATTAGTAGGAAATATATCCCTTTCATTGATTTAAAATCCTCCAGGAGGACTAAAGAAAAGAAAAAAATCCACTGAAGAAGGTGCAAGGCCCATATTTTATTCTGCTATATTTTTTCCCTAAATTTGCCAAAATAAATTACCAAAATCAAGAGCTTTTAAGTTTGTATCCAAAAAATGGAAATAATGCTAGATTTTAAGAGATGTAATGGTAAAAAGCATTACAAAAATGAGTTTCTGCCTGAAGAGCCCTGTTTCAGAGAAGAAAAAGGTTTTCTTGTAATGAAGCTGTGCCTAGGAAAAGTTTTGAAACTGCGTCTTCCCAAGGATAGAAACAAACTGAGCAGCTCATTCACAGAAGTCTTATGTGAAACTTAAGGAAAAATTTTTCCTTATTTTTTCCTTATTTTCCTTAGAGGAAAAATGTGAAAAAAAATAGTTGAAAAAAGTTCCTAAAAGCTTCACTTGGAAATGTTTTTTTCCCCCACATGGAATCAAACTGTAATTTCTGTGATATTCCATTTCTCTTCAAGTCTGAGAGAAACCTTCCCCAGTTTGAGAAGAGGTGAACACATGAAGACTACCTTTTAGCTGATGTCCTGTTCTTTACAATTTGAGCAGGAATGAGATTTTCTTTCCTTCTACACATAGAAATAATAGACCAAAAGTTGAGTAAATAGTAATTAGCTCCCTCATTAAAGGCACTGATGCCTCCACTGCTGTTGTTCCTACCTACATACTGTTTGAAGATGGCTAAGGCTTCTATGATGGATGCGTCTTGTAAGGGAAGCTGCACCAGATAACTGAGATTAAAGCACACTACAGAATTAAATGTCCTCTATTAAATTCACCTCAGTCTGATCCCAGAAATCCTGGCTTCACTTAATAAGGAAGGTGACACTAGAAAAATTGTCAGCTCAGGACAATTGTCAGTCAAAATTTCTTGGAGCATTATAAACACCTAGACTCTCTGGCTATAGAGAGAGAGGCACAAAGCCCTCTGGTAGCAGACCAAAGGATGTCACTTGTCACCATGAGGGAAACAAAATTAACTGCATTGCATCTTATGATGTGAGTATGTTACAGTAGTTGAAAGAAACCATTCATTATTTAACAGCAGGAGGATATTCCTAGGGTGAGGGTACATGTGCTGCCATACTCAAAGACCATTTTCCCAGCAGTTCAGAAAAATAAAGCTACAATATACTGTTAGCAAGGGCAGCATACAGGGCACAGAGCTCCCAGAGGAATTTAAACAGCACCAAAAAAGCCTAAATCCTCCATTTCTCAAGTCTGCTAAGTAGACCAAAGAGTTTGCTTCTTGCTGAAGAATAAGATTTACCAATGTGACATTGAAAGGCAGAGGTTTGGTATCTTTTGTAACTTTCATTGTCCATAAAATATCTGCAGACTGTCACAGAAAGGAGACATAAATTATCAGCCTAAAACAGTCTGTGAGTACTGAAGAAAAGATAAACTGCAGAGAACTGACTGGTGATGCAGGAACCAGTGGCAGTTCCCTTTCCTTTGTCATGGAAACAAGAGACAAAGAGCAGACTTGAATATCATGGTTGTTTTTTCTGTCCTTAAAAAGGACGGGAAGAGGGGTCAGAAAACCATAAATTATCTACTTAACTTTCTCAGACAGAAAATGCTGAAAGAAATTAAGCATCTATATAATAATTATAGAATAATTAAGTATCAGGAAATTAATTAATAAATAGCATTTCACATAAAACTTATTAATTTGCTCCTACAACATAGTAACATATATTGTCAATAGAGAAGTATGTGAATATATCATATATCTTAGCTTTTGGCATTTCTCAGATGCTTTCCAAGCAATCTAGGGAAGCATGGCCTGTACAAAACCATGATAAAGCTGGCCCTGTTGGAAACCACACACAGTTGATATAAGTGGTATCAGAAAGGGCACAGTAAAAAGAGTACTTCTGCCACACTCTGTGCCAGAAACTGTTGCTTCATCGGTGTAAACATTGATCATGAAAAACTGGACATGAAATTTGTCAGGGTGGTGTGAGTTCACACATACTGGAACACAAAGCTGAGTTTAGAAACTGGAGACACACTTTAAATAAAAATATTTAATTCAACAAGGAAATGTGCAAAATATGTAATACTATAGTGAGGACTAATATGTCTGGAGGGAGGGTGGGATGTGAGGGCATGGGCAGGTAGCTCTGTAGAAAAAGATCCAGTGGAAAACAACCTCATGATGTAACTTCTAAGGAAAACACTTTCAACATAGAGAGGAATATAAAGAGGAATATTACCAGAAAGTCAAATGACTATTCCCATTCTGGTCTATATTGCTAGTATCAGATCTGGGCTCTGACAGTTCCAGGTATTCTGAGTCAGTAAAACTACTGAGCTGTTAGAGAAACAAATAGATCGATGAAATGGAGACATATTTAACCCACTGGGATCTTTACAGAAGAGCTGACTGAAGGGACAAAAAAAGACCTTTAAATAGTAAAAATATATTTGAATAATGTTCAGCCAGTAATAAGAGAATGGGAATGATCTAGGCTTGTATTGCAAGTATTTAGACTAGAGGCAGAGATAAGCTTTCTAACAGCAAGACTATCTAACAGATGAAATGGCTTGACTAAGGAGATTGTTGTATAATGTGTTTTGAGCTAACGAACTCTCTATATCATTTAAAATCAGCCCCCAAAATGTACCCCTAGAATCTTCAGATACATTTTAAATATCCATCTTTTCACATAATAAATGCCTCAGCCTCTGATTTACTGCTGAAGATACTGTTGTTATGCTGCAAAAAAGGAAGCTTTCATTCAAGTATCACTGCACCTGGCAGAGCTGTACACCACTGTGTCCTTTGTGCTGTAGACACACAGCCTGCACAACACCATTCAGCTAGACCAAGTCTACTACTGAGCATATGAAATTCATCACATGTGCTATCCTGCCTCCATGAAGTGCATTCTTGGATCATATTCTAATTTACAACAACACTGTCTCTAGGCTTCTGATAATTGCTTGACACAGAAATACACAATGTCACAGCAAAGACAATTGCTGCTCCACAGCTACTTCCACTGAAAGTCAATTGAATTTCAATTTCTTTTAGTAGGGAAATCCAGGAGGAGCCAATTATCATTGCTTTAACACCACAGATTCACCTCCGGCATCACTTAGGTTGCAAACAAAAATATTTCAGATCCTGCTTGCAACCTTCCTTCTGGTATGTGACTTCAGCTCCCAGTAGCAGTACTGTACAGAGAGAGGATTGCACTAAATACACTTAACCAGCTTGATCATATTAGCAAATAAACAGATAATAGTATATTTTAAATACAAATAAAAAGGAACACATTCAAAATGTGATGCTGTTTGCTGTGTTTTGCAAACTATGTTGTAGCATTTTACTCAATTCTCCCTGTAGCAAATTTTAATGAATCAAATCATGTTTTGTTATATTTTGAACCTAATTTCCTAACCTGGAAGAAATTTTGGCTCTTCTCTGCACCAGTATGGGTGTCAGTACACTGTGAAAGCTGTATTAACAACAGCTATCCTCATGAGTTTATGGCATCACATCCATCACTTGCTTTTGCTAAAACCACGCAACTAAGAATGCTTTTTAGGGAGCATTTTTAATTGTCTACTAACTGGCTCAGCTTCCTGCAATACTGGGGATGTAGCTCTGAAAATCCCTAGCAGATGTGCTCCCTCAGTTTAAGTTCATTGGTACCTGTAAACAGTGGGGTCTGTCAGCAGAGCCAGTGCCATTTTCAGAGTCAGCTGCTGATGGAGGAACTGCAGTCTGAAAGCAAGCTCAAAGGCAAATTAAGGGCACAGTGGCTGAAAGAGAAAACTGATTTTTGATCATTATGATTTAGAGCTACCATTGATATGAAGCAAGCATAACAAGTCAAATTTGAGGGTTTTTTAATGAAGTCATAATGGTACTTTAATAGGCTTCAAGCCAAGTTGTCAATTCTACAGCTCAAACTGTGACAATTGTGAAGCAGCTTATGTACCTCCCAGGAAGCAAGGAAAGATGGTGTGTTATTTTCTTAGCAACTGCTCTAATTGCAGGCTCTATCTATCTATCTATCTATCTATCTATCTATCTATCTATCTATCTATCTATCTATCTATCTATCTATCTATCATCTATCTATCTATCTATCTATCTATCTATCTATCTATCTATCTATCTGTTTCTGCTTCTCTCTTGCGGTTGTTTCATTTTCAAAATTTCCTACTATGAAGGAACAGCAGGACTTTCACCCCTTTTCCCAAAAAAGCCCGGTCAGGGCTTGAGGCAACGCTGATATTCAAAAAAAGCCTGACTATAAATATCAACGTGTACAGACTACAGACTTCCAACTTATGAAGCCCCAAACTTTATCCTGAACACAAATGTCTTATTTCATTTATATGGTGCCAAAATTCTTTAAAGTTATTATTTTATCATTCCTCAGAATTTACTTGGAGAGGAGATTTTCAAAGTAAAACTGAAAGCAGCCATTGCATTGTGCCATTCCCGTTAATTTTCTTAAGAGGTTAAGACAGGACAAAGACAAACAGAGAAAAGTCACAGGAATTTGTTACAGGGCACTCTTTCAAGGTAAAATTAACAGATATTGCACTGCTTTTTAACACCACAATTCATGCCTTGGCTAATTGAAAGGATTAGTTATCAAGAGTTTTTCTAAATATGTCAGACAAGCACAACTTTCTTCAGCTGTACTTCCCCCTCCCTTTTGTTAACCACATCTGTTAATTCAGCAACTTCACACCAAGCAATGGCTCTCTCTCTCAGTGACCATGTGAAAAAACCAAAACTCATATAAAAAGTCAGAGATGTTCTATGGTATGAACTGCAGAGGGTTGTGTTTTTTGAACAACATTTTTAGACATTAAGAGGAAGAAAACCCACATATTTCAAAGAGTATATATGATGCTGGAAAAAACCCAGATCTGATCATTCTTCAGTGTGAAGGAGTAATTGTCGTTCCTGTATTATATATGGGAAACAATAGATGTTACTACATGCAGCACACACAGATGAACAAGCCATCCCACCAGCCTATGAGCCGCCTCTGCAAATCCAAATGATGCTGGTGTCTGGTGTCTTGCAGAGCGCAGTGTCAGTTTAGCTCCATGTACTAAACTGTGCTGTGGGTGCATTCTACATGGAGGAGTTTCCTGGGGTTAGCACCAAGGTGTTTCCAGCCCCTCGGGACTTGTCCTGGTTTCAGCCTGGAGTAAAGCTGCACTGGTGCACATTACCCTTGGCACCACAGTGAGTTAAGTACCAGCAATGAAATGGTTGCACAGACTTCTAAAACTAGGAAACTACAGTAGGAAGACTGCAAAGGGGACTGTCTACAGCTGGTTAAATACAGGCTGAATAGTCCATTCACAAAAACACTAAGGTGATTTTCTACATCTGATTTCTTCAACATGTATGTCTCCCAGAGGTTCTCTAGTAAGACAGCTGTAACAGCATGACCAATAAAAGAATCACAGTATCCGAATTCAGCAAAATATAACTCAGCCCACCTATATGTCCACTGGAATCAGAGACGAAATGGCTAGACTCTCCACTAGACTCTCCACCCATTCAGCTTTTCAGAAATAAGTGGTCCAAATCAGGCCCTAATTAAAAGCTTCTAAAAGGGAGAATATCCAGATAAATTAAGTCAAAGCAGAGGAAAATGGGAACTGATAGTGCATTATTATTATTTACAGACAGCATGAGAATAACGACATGACTCTCAGCTTACAGCAAAACGAGAGCAATCTTTATTCTTCCAAATCCTCTTTTTATACAATACTTAGGTACAATGAATGTGATTGGTCCTTCAGAGCCTACACCTCTTTATAAACATCCTTGCCAGGAAACAAGTTAGAAAAACACTACCAGCTAACAGTTTTTTACCTCCCAAGGATTGTTTGGATTCCTCCTTAGGATTTTCCTAGGCCAGAATTAGAGAGTTGCTCGCTTTTCTTTCACACAGACTCCAGCAGTGCCTGAAGCCTAAAATCTGACCACTGTCAGTACACACAATAGTGCATTATCAATGAGAGCAAGAACTGAAAACACCTACAGTTACTTTGATATTTCTGAGCTATTTTCTGTTTCCAGGGGATGATGATGGCGTGTGATGATGGTGTGTGGAGCAGGCTAAGAATCAGGCAATACAAGTTGATAAGGAGTCCTGCATTTCCTTGCATTGTTTCAGTAGACCCTGAAGATTACACTTTGTATTTTTAGGAGTAATAAGTGGTGCTTATTTACACAAATATTTCTCTTTTCTCACTTTAGATGTCAAGGAGAAAGGATGCTCTGGGAACAAAGGTTTGAGAAATATCTCTCCCATTTTTAGATTTAAACTTCAGCAGCCTTCAAGCCTGTATATGCAGCTTTTTTTTTTTTTTTTTTTTTTTTTTTTTTTTTTTTTTTTTTTTTCTTGTGAACATGATGAATGATCCAGTGATCCCAACTGTCTTACTAAGAATCTGTTTATATGGGAAAACATAGGAGGAGGCCTCTTTAGCATAATGACTCCAGTGAGAAAGAGAAGCTTGTAACAATCACCTCACTGAGTGCATTGCCAGTAAGCCAGAAAAATAAGGAAGAAACAATTTCTGTAGGGGCTTGTAATGTTCCTTTCTGGCCCCTATTTGCAGGGACTCAGAGCTCATGAAAAATTTAAATGGCTCAGGAAGGCATGACAATTCCAGTATGTGGGCTGCCAAGTTAATTTATGAGTGTGTATAATTGGGTGATTGCTTTTCCTCTGGAAAGATGAAACAGCTGAGCCAAGAAAGATTGGTATCTACCTCTTCCAGTATACAGAGATAGATATTTTTAGGGTATGAATAGAGACAGAAACAGAGAAGCATCTGTGCAGCAGTTCAGAACTCTGCAAGGTGTAATACTATAGCACTGAATGTACTTTCCAGACGCAGGGCTCTAATTACCCCAAACTCTCAGGTCTGCATGGGAGCTGCAGAGAGGTTCAGAGTGACACTTTACCCCACGGAGTTTCCAGCAGAATTCTGGCTACAGACAACACAAGCAGGTGGAATGTTTTCTGAGGAACTGAGTGAATAAAGGCTTTCTTATCCTAGCCTCTTATCCTGGCTCTAAAATGGAAGTGGATGTGGTATAAAGTCATGGCCCAACTAGTCACTTAGGAGTTTCACATGGCTGGTACCTGTGCACGTCCTTTTGTGCATAGGATAGCAGCCATGTGAAAATCCTAAGAGCCTGCAAGAATCTACCCTTACTGATATCTCAGCTGATGCTTTCAGAGAGGTCTACATCAAGAGAGCAGTCCTGTTTTGACGACAGCCTTTAACTGGCATGCTGGAGGTGTAAGAATCTGTCTCTTACTAAGGCCAACCTGTCAGGTCAAATGTAATGTATTAAATAATTCCCAATTAATTACACTAGTTGCCAGGGGCAATGGTTCCAAGGAAAATGGATGCACTTATTCCTATTTTTAGTGCAATACAGCTGTCTGTGTACAACTACTAGGTGCAAAGCATCCTTTAATTTGATAAGCAAAGGCTTCATCTAAACTGTGATACCTGTGGGCACTTTGTAATTCCCATCTCTGAGACCAGACATGAATATCTCATGCTAGAATGAGTTCTAAAAGCCAGTATTCGTGGTCTTCATCACAGTTTCTGCAGGAAGGAAATCCAACTGTAAGGAGGGAGGAATCTGTGATGTATGCCAACGTATTTCCCACTTCAAGTGACTGCAGTAAAAAAGGATGGAGATGAAGATGTACCACAGAGCAAATTCTTAGGCACAATAATAATAATAAAAAAGGTTAGAATTACTTTGGTACATTGACAGCAAGCAAGAAATCGTAATTCATATCCTTCCAATAATAAATATACGTCCCTTGGATTTCAAAACAATACCAGTATTCTGAAAAACTCTTCTGAAGTATTTTGTCTGCAGAAATACCATGTGTTTGCATGATACCTGGCCTTGCAAAAATGCATACCTATGAATAGGATGCATATATATCCCGTCAGCATTCACATGATTCACCATTATCTGCCGCCTCAGTTTTCCCTTGGAGATGCTCAGATAGATGGAGGAATCAGGCATAGAATCTCTTACCCTGAAGTAGCCCAAGATGACCAGTTGTTTCTTTATATAGTTTGCTATAGTCCTTCTGCAAAGCCCTCTGGTTATCATAACAGTCTTTAAGACAATTCTGAGCTTTAAGTCTCTTATACATTCATAGCAAGGATGTAAACATGTGAGTTTTTCTTTTGCATAAAAAATTTCAATTGTCAGTCTGGTAACTAAACTGTGCCACTTAAACACTTACTTGCACAAGGTTACAGCCAAATTACAGCCAAAACAAAAAGGCTATACTCCATAAAACACACAAACAAATCAGCAAAACAACTGTGTTGATTTCACTCACTTTACTGTAAGCAAATCTGCTACTGTACCTTGACCAGCAGGAAACTTTCCCTTCTGGACTATAGATCACACACAGTTTATAAGTGGGCTTGGCATTTCAGTGTTCTGCAGCAGCTAATAATACTTGGTAATGATGGGCCAGGTACTGAAATTCCACGTCACTCAAACACTTCCTGATCTCTTGAATGCTAGAACTGATTTCTTATGCAAAACACTATTTTCTGTGTCTCTCTGCACTTTGGAGATCTCTTGCCTGAGGAACCCTTCTCTTCATCCATTCTAAATCTGATCCTCATATTCTGTGGAATATCAGTGAATTGACTTTCACAGATTTACATAGTTCATGCTTGCTAATGAAGCTTGTACTTAATGTAATATCCCCTTAAAACGTGCAGAGGACCACATCTTTTGTAATGAGTTGTTTTAAAATGCTTTAAAAAGAATGGTTATAATTATTTATGCAAAGCCTTCGACAGACTACTTTGGAATTTACTTATGAAAGACCAAAGACTTAGACCCAAGATTCTAAATAGACTCTGAAGTGGGATTGACCACAGCTTCAAATTATTTTTATCTTTTCATTTGAATTGCAATACCTGTCACTAATAAAAATTAAGGTATACCTTGTCAGCTTTTAGGAGCAGGTTTAAAAGCTTGCATCTCAGCGTTTCAATATCCATAATTGATAGTAGAGCTGAGGCTTATATACACATCTCACAATCCACAGTGTAATTGACTTCAGCTACTTTCTTCACTTAATAAATAAATTAGATAATATTGGAGCCTTTAAATTAACAAAAGGTTAAATAATATTTTATAAGTTCCCTTGGTGATTTTCAGGCCTGCACCACATTTTCCATGATACATCATTACAGCAAAAACACTCTGCTGTATTGCAGCTGTATTACAGTAATGCTATTATGAGAGAGCTGCTGCTTTGAGATGCCTATTAAACAGGTTTCAAGACCCCAGTAGCCTCCAAATGGTCAATAACTTGTACATTACCCAGGATTACTTGGTGAGCTATAGCAGAGCTACATCACTTAAAGCTGAAAGTTGTCCATTCACTTCCTAGGGATTCGGCCATGCTGGAGAAATCAGAAGCAAATCCTTATCAAGTTGTTTGAGGGTAATCTCTTTTGGCCATAAAAATCCTAATACATATGCAGCATTTACTGAGTCCTCTTTTTTTCAAATTTTCCTATTACAGCAAAGCACAGATGTTCTTATGGTATGTACTTACCAGGAATATAGTAGAAATGTTTAGTTGTGTATCGTTTGCAAAATATCTCAGAAGGACATGCAGCAGTGCTAGCAAAATTTTGGACTATAAATTGGAAATTATAAAAAATAACAAAGCTCTGTTTGAGAAAATAACTAGGACATGTCTGTTTGTAGAATTTAAAACTCACTTTTAACCGTCAGGCCATCATAAGCTTTACAGAACACCATCAATGTTCTACTTGATTATTATTCTGAGAATTTAAGTTACAGATCTGAATTCAGCACAGACAAGCTTTCTTTGAAGCAAAAAAACCAGATGCAGTCTAGAAATTTCTAACAGGAAAAATCTGGATGTATGTTAATTCTTTCGGCATAAGGGGGCAAGAAGCGACTCCCCATCACCAAATGTCATCACTGAAACATTGCCCTGGTCTCCACGTTTCTAGAGTGACTCTCAGAAGCAAAAAAAGAAATTATGATTGCCGTTATTTTTTGCTAGCAAATTTGAGTAACACCTGAAAAAGGTTGTAAAGGGCAGTGAGTAAAATCCTCAATACTATGGTAAATCTGCATATCTGGCAGCATTACATCTACCAGTACCTATCGCCTACATAATGGACACATTTCAGAAAGATGTCTCAGAATATAAATGATAATATTTCTCTTTTTTGCATTGATAAGAACAGTATCAAACTTGCCTTTCCTCAGGCAAGAACTTGGCATATCAAGGCATATCTTGGCAGATCTTTAATCCTCTCTGAACTATGCATTAATTGGGATGTCAATTCCTGCTCAATAAGTCTTGCAAAGTGGGGCTTTTTTTCTGCACTTGAAAACTTATAACCTTTTCTTTCAAGCAAAGATGCACTAAATTACTTATAAACCATGAAGGCCTGAATTTATGTAGTTCTTAAGAAATGGTATGGGCCACCACGTTTCCTCTATGTTAGAGGATAAAACCTTAACTTTATTTCATTCTATTCTTAAATGACAAATTTACATCCTGCTGCAAAAAAGACAGCACCAAAAAAACAAAACAAAACAAAACAATGTATCCTGCATTTCTATTCCATTGCTCTTCTAGTATGGCTTATTTGTAAATAAAACTGAATTTCTTTATACGCTCTCAATTCTACCACTTGAAGCAGTTACATGTATTAGCTTTTCCTGCAACTAATTAGAAGTGGCAGAAAAGTTCCTCTGCTTTCTGTAGACAAACCCAAAATATCCTCATCAGCCTCCACAAAACAGGTGAGAGACTTTTGTCAGCTGTCAATCTGATACTTGGCTTCTGTGGTTAAATATGATTCCCAGAACACATTCAGAGAATACTGACAGGAAGCATCGAGCATTACAAAATGTGTTATTTATTCAGAATGACTAGTTATGCCCCTATATAATCCACTCATGCAATTTACACTGACTATGGGGTTGCATCTCTGTTTGAGGTAGATCCAAACTAAATTTACTTTGCCTCAGCACGGACTGCACTGGAAAGCTGTAGGTAGGTCTGCAGGACAGAAAGTCTCTTTTCCCATCATCTCTCTAAACAAGAGGAAATGTTCATCATCCCCACAGAATTATGAATCTACACAAATCATCTTGATCATTGTGGAATTTTTTTAACAATTCATTTGTAAATTTGTTCCATAGGAGTACACACATATATTGTTAGAAAATAAATATGCAATGGAGTTCATGCCAAAGTTCTTGACCTTGTCTTAGGTTACAATGTAAGATGTAACCAAAAGTAAGTATTCTATTACCATTTTCATAAACTGTTTAAACCAGGTGAGATAGTGTTCTTTACCTCTTCCATGACACATCCCTGATAACTCCTCCAAGGCATATCTTCTGCTCATGGGCCATGAAGTCTCACTGCATGACTCATAAAATTACATCATCTTATTGTGAGATGCTCTGCCCAAGGGGAGGACCCAAGCATTCCTACCTGGATGTAATCTGAGATTTGGAACACCAGGAGCAGCCTCACCTACTGGATTCCCAGAGGACAGGACATGACCACCACTGGACCTTCTGAGGAAGAACAGACCTGCCTAAAGGATCACTGCTTCGACAGAACTGCATCTATCACTTCAGGAGGACTGAAGCCACTATTTAATTGGACTGCTACCACCACTCTGATCCACAGGGTGTCAGGTTGTATCCTGTCTGTCCATCTAAGCCAGTGTTTTCTGCCTTTATTTTAATTTTCCTATTAAACTGTAGTTCTGACTTGGAATCTCCCACTGGTTTGTTTTCAAACTAGTACAGACCTATATGAAATAAGTGCAGTGGGATGTATTTTTGCTCCCTTGCAAAATGCAAAATGAATGGAAAAAAAAGTAAATGATGCAATTGCTTTACAAAGCAAATGGTTGGTATCAACCAGTAATTTCTCAAAAGAAGTTACTCAGCTTCTGCTCTTCTAGCTCCATTGTTTTTGGTGAAACACTTTTAATCAGTAGTTGCAGATAAGACAATACCCTGTGTTTGCAGACATAATCTATGTCAAAGACTTGCTGCAAGGATCAAAAGAAACTATGGACCTTTAAAATGAGTTTGGTGGGTTTGGGTTTTTACATTGCTTTGTCATGCAAATTACAATGAATATCCCTCATCTACCAGGTCACAGGATTATAGATTTGGTCAAGCCAGACTTCCCCTCTATGAATCTATGCTAACTACTAACTACTCATAACTAATTACCTTCTTTTCTGTCATGTGCCTGTAAAGCTCTCCCAGATTATTTATTCCATCATCTTCCCAATCATCAAGGTAAGGTAAACTGATCTGTATCTTACCTTCTCCAAGATGGAAGAGACATTTTCTCTCTTCCACTCCTCAAGCATCATTCCCAACTACCTTGATCATTCAAATACAACTCAAAGTTTAAGCAATATGTCGGTTAAGCCATCAGAAATGTTTTAATAAGATCATTCTGATTTCCTCAGAAAACACTCGGACAGCACACCTACAATGCTTTCCATGCTATGTTACAAAAATGTTCCTAATTGTGGAATCTTGGTTGCAAAAGCAAATATTTAAAAAAAAAACCTGGACCCTGGCCTGGTTTTATGTGTCTGGAACTCCTTTCTGTACTGTCATGACATCATCTGCATTGGAGTCATCACTTGCTTGCACTACTGGGAGAAAGATCAAAATTACTGGAGGGGATATGCCAAACAAATGCAAGAGCTGTTAAGGAAACTTAACTGTTTCTGCCTTGGAAAGAGCCCATTAATTTCCCAGGTATTACACCTAAACCTCTGCAGGACCGAGTCTATTCTGTACCATGCACAGATACAGAAGGGATCAGTGAATTCAGCAATATGTAGAAATGTGTCTAAGCACAGTTTTTATTTCTCCATAACATATTCCACTCATTCTTATGCTGCCACTCCACGTGCCTGTTTGTTCAGCCTCTTAGGGGTCCCTCAGTCTGGATTAGTCACAGGTAAATGGCTTGCAGGAGCTACAGGAGCTTACTACTTGAATATTGTAACCTCCTTAGCAATCCAGAAAGCCCTGAACACAAATTAAGCCCTTGTATTATGCAGTGGTCCCTCCAAGTATACCACAGTCAAGGGAAAGTCTTGATGAGGTTAAATCGCTTAGGACATTAGTCACATCACTAGTTTTTGTGTATCCTTATGCATTAACTATCTGCACATTTTGGTGGAAATAAAGTTATATCATCTCACGCAAATAATGTCTGATAGACCTGGAAATACTAACTTTACTCATTAATCTACATTTTCCACCAACTCAAGGATTTGGTTAAAGTACCTTAACTCAATTAAAAATTTAATTACAAGTTAATTTCTTTCTGTGTGTTACCAATGTATGCTAGTGGACTGATCTTTTTTGCACCCCACTGAGCTCATCAACCTGCTACAGTTTTTCTTTAAGTTGTTTTGACCCTATTACCCTTGCATGATCAGCTTCTGCTAGGTTATTGTGCTGTTAGATCTACTGAAGAGCGTGAAAATTATTAATTGCCAATTATTAGCCTTTTCTCTAATAAGGTTAGCACTAATTACCCCTAAAATAAGCAGTGACTTATTGTCAGTGATAAAGTCATCATTAACATTGATCATCTTTGCTAATTATATATAGCAAAAAGTGGCCATCTGAGCAATAAATGACATTACTATGCCACTACAAAGAGCCATCACAATTAGACACAACCCTTGTTTCACTTTGCTTCAGTACGGGCCTACAACCAGACTGATTCAGTTACTGATGAATTATTAATATTTTTTTACTGATTTCAATCACAGCTCTAGCTAAGGTACATTCTTTCCCCTAGATGAATTTTTCTTAAGTTCCCGCTTTCCAAACCAACTCTAACACACCAAGAATGGCTGTATATCTATTTCTACAAAGGCAAGAAGATCACATAAAATGCAGAAATAGGCAGAAGCTGAAGTTCACTAGACTCAGTTCTGAGAGTCTAAGATATGGATCATTTTGGGACATCTACTTTAAAGTCCAGAAATACCAAAGCTATCAAATTAAAAGTTCATTTTCTTGTTTTATTCCATGCCTGATACCTTAAGAAAGAAAATTTTATCTTCCTGACCATCACACACATACCAACTCTCCCTGAAAACAAAACCTGGGAATTTTAAGAAACAACTGCTCTACTCTGACATTCCCAAAACTGAAATTTTTAACGACTTTGAGTCATACCACACTTTTTAATGTCTAATTAAAGATTCAGAATAACTCTGTTTACTTTTCTGTTCTTTTTTTTACCAATTCACACAGACAAGGTACACTGATAAAAGTAAACAAAAACAATGTAATTAAGTAATTAAAACCACACTGATGCCACATAAGTTAACTTTGAACAAAGCTGACTGACAAAGGGTTTCAAGTTTAGCATCCTCTGCCCAGCATGTTCATTACAAACAACCAATATCTACAGTGAAAATGACAACAGAAGGTTTGATTAAAAAAATGTAATATAGGCCATGCTGCAAAACAAAAAAACAAACAACCCAAACAACAAGAAAAAACCAAAACAAACACAGAACTAATTGTTCTGCTCAAATACAGTAAAATAGGCTGAAAACCCCAAGAAAAATATCCAGATCAGTTAGTCAAATCAATCAGAATGAAAGACTTCAAACTTTTATACATTTATCTTTATCATCTTCATTAAATTTGAGTTGAGCATGAATACAGTTTATCAGTTGTATAAAGTTTACCATTGAGTCTGCTTTGCATAAAAATACTGAGATGAAGATCTAATTTCTGCAGACAACTCTATAAATCAGTTTAGGTGATTCAGGAAACACATTGATACAGTAAATATAAATAGAAATAGTTTTTACAGATGAAGAAAATAGCCTAAATTGTCATTTTCACCTGTAATGACAAAACACATGAACAAAGTGGCTTCAGGTTATTTTCCATACTGACTTACTGAGATATAATGACACTGCAAAGTTAGAAGCAAAGTCTGCAACAGCAGGACAACTACTTTTCACCATTTAGCATAAAGTGTTAGGATCATAGCTGAGAGAAAGGAGAGGTGATAAGAAAAATACAAGATGGAGGGATGTATAGTTCTTAAAAAGACACTTTTGCTAAAAAAAACACAGTGTAACTGATAAAAAATACTTAATAAACCACAGAATGTAACTTTTCCAATGTCATCTGTATTAGTCATTAAATGGGGAGGGGTGTTTGTGGGGTTTTTAATTTGGTTTTTTGGGTTTCCTAATGCCCGTGCTGAGAATCAATCCATTCTTTCTCACATTGTAATTCTTTTTCTCTTTAAAAATTTTGTTTCTAGTTTCTGAAAAGTGATGAATTGAAGACTCAAACCTCCAGTTTCAGAGCTAAATCAAAACTGTTGCAGATGAAGAGGGGTTGGAATGAACAAAAAGAAGCCCCAAAGAACTTGTTGGTGTTTATACAAAAAAGGTAGCCATCCATATTGGATTGTGAGTCACAGTCCACAGCTGAACTACAGTCATTTTGCTCCTAAAATGTTGAAATACTGACCTGGAAAAGTTCATAGTCCCAGCTATGTGTGAATAGAAAATTTAATAAGCAAGTTAATAACAATAGCTTATGTCTATATACTACTTCACACTGAGGTGCACAAACATTAACTAACTAATTTCATTAACACTCCCCCAAAACAGATCCTATAAGCATTAGAGATATAATTACTTGAGGGAGGATATTCTTCCCCTCTACTCTGCTCTAGCAAGACCACATCTGGAACACTGCACCCAGCTCTGGAGTCCCAGCAGAGGAAGGACATGGATCTTTTGGAGCAATTCCAGAGAAGGGACACCAAGGTGATAAGAAGGATAGAGCACCACTCGTGTGAGAAAACAATAAGAGAATTGTGATTGTTTGGACTGGAGAAGAGAAGGCTTTGGGGTGGCCTACTTGGAGCTTTCCAGAACATGAAGGGAGCCTACAAGACAGATGTGGAATGAGGCTATTTTCAAGAACATGTAGTGATTAGACAAAAAGTTATAGCTTTAAATCAGAAGAGGGAAGGCTTAGATGATGCATGAGGAAGAAATTCTTTACTGTGAGGGTAGTGAGTCACTGGCACAGGTTGTCCAGGGAAGGTGTGGCTGCTCCCTGCCTGGAAGGTCTGACTGGAGCTCTGAGCAAAATGGTCTAATGGAAGGTATCCCTGTTCATGGGAGAGGGCTGGGATCAAAGTGATCTTTAAGGTTCCTTCCAACCCAGACCATTCTGTGATTCTCTGATTCTCTGTTTTGATTTCTAAATTATCTTTACCAGCTAGCAGAAACTGCAGTTTATACATATCTATTCCATATTTTATGCTTTCAGTTCACTAATATATTGTCATTGGTTGTTTAAATACTAAGTGACTCATTGCCACTCAGATAGTCTGAGTAGAACAGGAAACAAGACTTCCGATGTTCAAACTCCCTTTTATTTCAGCCCTAATGCATTCTCTGTGTGGCATGATCATCAGCAAAAATTGTCAGCACTGTCCAAAATACTGAGGATCAAGTTGGAACTGCTGATTTCCATGAATCATATGATTCTGTGTTTTCCCTTTGCTCATTCTCATTCAATGGTTTGTAACAAATTTGGGAGCTGATGGCCTTTACCATGCAAGCAAAGGAGCTACCTTATCACTATGAAATATTAATTCCATTCTATTCTTTTTCTGCAAGCATTTTCTTGGCTGTGACTCCCTTCACTAGCAAAGTATGTAGATCAAAAATGAAATAGTAATCTCCCAACTGCAAGCCTATTTTATTTTAAACCACATTAAAACTGGAAGTCAAAATGAAAGGATTTGTAAATATACACACTGTGCATTAGCCCTTTAAAACTGAAACTATGGAACTACTGGAAACTTCAACCTGATGTATGCCTGGTAAAAATGATAAACTTTTTTTTTTTGAGATAAGACTTCCAAAAATGATAGAAAAACATTTGAACAGATGTCTTTCCTTCATGTGGGAATTGTATGCTCACAAACCTTGAGGTAGCAGATTATGTGAATCAGGGATATTGAAGGTATTGCTACAACCTTCCTGATTCCTGGGTTTATACTGTGCAGAGGAGGATGCACTAAACAGACTGGAAACATATCCAACAGGCAGGTGAAAAAACAGAGATGTCTGGCTATTGTCAATGACTCTCTCTGAAAGCATTCTTGGTGAGGAATGATGAGACAATAAAAGTAACCTGACAAGCCATGAACATAGTCCCTGTTTCCTGGCCACAGACAAAAACAATGATGCAGAAAGGTTTTCCACAATGTTTAGCAACAAAGTATAAATGGCATATAACACGATATAAACAGCTGAAGTTTGCTCATTTTAACCATATGCTGTGCAGAACCTCCATACTGTCCTATCAAAGGCCGGCAATAAGAGTCTAGTCCATCAAATTCAGGAGCAGCAGCTCTTTCCACAGAGCCTGGAGGTATGCTCATACAGTTCATCTATTGTCCTTTTAGCAATGCAATTAGAACAGGAATACAGGCAAGCCAAGTAATAGAAAAACCTTCATAAAACTTTCATGCAATTTCTGGATACGTACAGTCAATTGTCTATGTGGAAATGTTTCAGAATTGTGTGACACGATGCAGGTTTATGTAACTTTGGAGAGTCAAAACTGTTTATGAGTAGGCATGTCCTGTCCTTTGGCTTTTACTGATATGTAGAAATGTGGTTAATGGTATGCCATGGGAGTAAAGGTACTCCATCACAAGCAGAATTCCTCTCCTAGCTTCCCATTTATATAGCAAGTGACAATGTCAAGACAGGTGACTCTTTGAAGTACAATTTAAAAATAATTTGTCCTCAGAGTGGCAAAGCATTGAGAGACTTTTCACCTCTTAAGGACAGCACACTAGTCTGCAAGCTAGGACCCTATTTTAAGTGCTGGTTCTTCAGTCTGAAGATTTGTTGGTAGATTAGTGTAAAAAGGCAGATAGTGCTAGAAAACTGATGGGGTGATATAGTGGAATAATCAGTAAAAGCACTGTGCTAGAGAGACAAAAGTATGTTACCATTGCAGTGTCACAGCAGCCCCAAGCTTTGGTCCTGACTCCATTGTGCAACAGCTTCACATGAAAAAGGCACATAAAAAACCAAACCAAAACAAGACAATATCTACCTCAAGGTGTTTTCAACTTAGGAATAAGTGAAAAACCCTGTACTACAGCTGAGCAGAATGATACAAAACTGCAACTTTAAGCAGTGAGTTGAGCGTAGACATGAATAAATTTACATAATCAAATCTGCTGCTGTAGTGACAGTAAAAGTGCAGACCTAGATTCAAAATATTAATATGAATATGCATGCCACTAAACTGGGCTAGAAAGTTTCAGAAATAAATGTTTTCATTTTAAACTTCAAGCAATCTTTTTGCACATATATTTGTGGCGGTCAGGGTTGAGGGATAAATGTGTTACTCACTGGAAGAATGCTTCATTTCATTATGAAGTTCATTAAAAAACACAGGTCTTTATGTCCATTGTCCAAAAGGCTGTCCATCCTGAACAGGCCTTCGGCAGTGCACTGTAGATTTCAAATTACATTTAATTAAAGCTCCATGATGATCTCTGAAACCCAAAGACAGTTTAACACCAAATAAATAAATAAATAAATAAATGAGACAGGTGAATATAAATTCAATAACTTGGTTACCAAGTTGATTTTTTCCCTCTTTTCAATTAAAGATGCACAGCTGCAGTTGTACTCTGTTTGCTTTTGAAGTTGTAGTTTTGTCCTTTCTATTACAATGATAAGTCTTTTGTTTGGGGACACAGGGAAAAACACTTTTGAAACTGTTTAGCTGTGATTGATAACAAAGTGTCTTTGATTAATCTCCTTATATCAAAGGTCCTCCGACTGACACAGCTGGAAAAAAACACATCATCCTTCCATGAATGATAGCTAAAGAATTTTCCATTCTTTTTCAGGGGAAAATGAAATTTCTCTTCAATTAATCCTTATTAAAGCACCAAGAAACTGACTGATTTCATTGTGACATTTCCAATCCAATATTACAACTACTAAAAGACAATCCTCCCCATGCTTCAATGAAAATCTCAGCAGAGTCAGCACATTTCTTTGAATCACTCAGCCCCTGTGGTGTTTGAATGTAAAAAATATCTCTCCAAACCAAAATAAATTGCTACTGTGCAGACATGGTATCTTCTGTTCTGCTATGATGCTGGAGTTGGCTGTCGCATGTGCACCACTTAACACAGAAGGGAACTAAGTCTCAGAAAGATTTTATTGAGTTTTATAAATTTCTAGTGATAACAGACCTCACTGTCCCAGTGCAGTATGTGCACCTGTCTGGCTGTATTTAACACAGGCCTTTCAAATTCAGCTTCTTTCTGTGGTTATGTTTAGTTCACTTGAAAGATTGTAGTGTGGCTCTGTATTGCTTCTTGTCTTCTTTCCTTTAGTGCTTGGGGAAAATATGCCTGCCTTCTGCCATCTGAATCTCTGACAAGTTCTGGCCCCAGACTCTGTTTCAAGCTGGAAGCCATCTGTGTAATTCAAAGACAGATAAATCAAGCAGAAGAATCTCTTCAGCTAGATGAAAGCTTTCAAAAATTATCAGAGAAGGGCAAAGATAGCCATCACAGGGACCAGATGAAGTGTGAGTTCAGATTTAAAGGTGATCCACTTCTGACATCTGGGTTCTAAAACAGAGACACTGAAAAAATATCATAAGATATACCCTGGGGAAGTCCCAAATGTTGTGTTTAACCTCATTAAAATTTCATATTGCAGAGCACTGTCTAGTTTGTTCTATGAAGGTTTCAGATCTCTTCAAACTATAATCAGAAAACAGCATGCAAGTATTTTAATTGTCCCAGATTGTTGTTCCTCTGTACATATGGTTACAAGTGTAAAGAGATTGGATTCAGTCTGGCTGCACCTTGCCTCCTTCTCAGTTAGATCTATTATGGGAAGTAGTTTGTCTGGTGACAATTTCTGCTTCTTTGCAAAGCTTAGTACTGATGTCTGTTGCTGAGGCATGATCAGGAATCTCTGCAGTACCTGTAGGAAGCTGTAAAAGGGTTATCCTTTTAGTTTAATACATAAACCCAACAACATTACAGGCATTGTCCAGGGCATAAAAATCAAGACAGAATCCACAGCAGAGAGCTTACAAGCCAAAGCTATGAAACACGCACTTATTTTCAACAAAAGTAAAAGAGTTTATGTCAGAACTTTCCGTGCAAACAATCTTGACAACTTCATGTTAAAGCTAACACCATAAATAAGGATTCATGGCTCAGTGGGAAGGGGTTCTGAGCACCTACAGTTCACAATGACATTTTTAGGAGCTGCAAGGCTAGAGCACATATTCAGAGTCAGCTATTAACTTAAATAAGAGTACAATCAGTAGAGGTTATGAAGGCTTTATTGTTATTTTTCTGACAGGTGGTGCCATTGCAGTGATGGAATTACGGTACTGCAAAAAACACACAGCTCAGATAAATAACTGCAGCTGTTCTGTACTGGGGTATTCTTTATGTATTTCTCTTTTTTTGCATATAACATTATTTGGCAACAAGGCATAGGAAACCCACGCCATTTAAATTCATGGTGTTATGATGAAGGGCCAAATATTTGTCACAACCCCCAGTTCCATAGCTAGTCAAGAGCCTGCATTATGAATGCTGTGTCAATTCGCATCATGAACATGCACAACAATGGCAATTTTTCTTATAAAAGCTTTCCCTTAAATAGAAAAAGTTATCCTGTTTCATCTGTTTTGATGAACATATTGAATAGAATCAGATGAATCCCATCTCCACTGCAAGGCAGAGGGAATCCACTAAATCTGAGGTCTTATTGGAGTAATGTTCAGTGTACTACAGCCTGTGAAAGAACACGGTAACACAGTGTTCTGTAGAGGAATCAGCCCATAGAAGTTGGTCTTTATTAAGAATGGTTGTTGCCATCTTCTGCATACAGAATTGATATCGGCTTCTATAGGACACAGTATGAACACCAGATGTAGTTTATGTCCCCATTCAGAAGTGTGTATTCTGTCAGAATTATGAGCAGCATTCTAATCTTATTTCTAAATTACAGCTATATGTAGTGCATACACACACACGTACACACACACACACAAACACTACTATAATATATGTATGCAGTAATAAAATACCAGGCACTGAAGATGTTTTCCACTGAAGTGCTTTAAAGGGAAGTTTTCAGGTCAACTAGATATGGTCTCACAATTTCTTGAATTAAGGCACAAGAAAACAAAAGGAAACAAAATTTATATATATACTGCATCACTCTAATAAGAGGTTCTCTCTGTCTTGCAGGAAAAATATTGTTGTGTGTGTGATAGTACAAAATACTTGATGGATACCTAATACTGAAGGAGGCTTAAAGCTATAATTTTTCCATTGCATGTACCTGATAGTCAGTACAGTCATCTTTGCAAAAATCTGTATCCCACAGGAACAGGTAGAATACATAATATTACAAACATGGAACAGCCTTGCACTGTGTAACTCGCTGCTGAGGCTTAGATAAATTTTGAGTAAAAATTTGCACATGTTTAAGTACATACTGATAAATGCCTTCAGAGTAAAAATCAGAAGGATGCCTAATATCTTTAGAGCTGAGGCAAAAGCAAACGTGTAACGACATATTGAGAAAGCCTATGAATACCATAATGAAAGTACAAATTCTATTTAAGTGTTGCAATGAAACGTACATGAGTTGCTGAGACATCTGCATTTCTCATCCACATCTAGTAAGTTTTACTTTTATCCTTCCCATCCAATTTTTTTTCAGCCTACTTTGATTATTTTTAATTTGTGAGCTTCTAAAAGCAGCAATCTTGAACCAAAAATTGTCATGTGTTCAAAGACACAGCACTCAGCAGAAAGAAATTCTCAGTTACAGATGCCTGCATGTATTGTCTACAGCCTGAAACCACCTCCACTAAAAAATTAATGTCTAACAAGCAGCTCTACATAGAGGAGGAATTTCTTGTAAAAATCATAAAGCAGGAATGAAAAAATAAGGATGAATATAAAAAAGCTTAAAAAGTATTACCAGGAAAAAATGCTGTATCTGTCCCCAAAACAAAAAAGCCGTCCACATTGCATTGAGTTCCCCAGAGCCTTGAGTGGCACTACTCGGTCTATGCTCATGACAGCTCTGTTGAAGCTCAGTATTGTCTAACCAGCTGTGGTTCACAGCAAAAGGGACCGTCCCTCACCTATGTAACAGCATTTTACTTTGGAGAAATGGAAATTAATTGCACTTTGTTTTCCCACAGGGAGCTTCTAATTTGGTTTCTGCTATCCTTACCCTCTGTAACCTGCTTTGTTACCATAGGTAAGACAATCTCAAGAGATTTATTTTCATTCAGGAGGGATGTAATTTGTTTGCCTTACTTCCTGCCTGCCTGCCTTCCTTCCTGCCTCCCTCTCTCCATTTTTTTCGTAACAGAAGTAAGAATAAAAAGACAGTTATCGGGAAGAAACTGAGAAAAAAATCGATCCTGTTCTGGTGTCTTTCCTGCTCAGTGAGGGAACAGAAATAGAACTTACCTGTTAAGCAAACAATGACAGTGACAGAACAGCTCAAAATTTCCCAAGTTTGGGAACAGCAAGTCTGACAATTAAGAGTTGTTTTTGTTACCAACTGCTTCCCACTGTGGTTTGAGCCTCCTGTAGAGTTAGGACTGCATCACAGCCTGTCTGATCATGTTCTAGTATGGTCACGTGTCTATTCTTCATAAGTAATTTTGTCCTGTATATGTATTATTGTTATTCACCTGCAGATCTTTTTATTACTATTAATACAATTAATAGTAATACTATTAATAGTGAAAATGGGAAAGCAAAAAATGGTTCCTGGCACCTGGAGATTGAAGAAAGACAAAAATAAAAATATTAGTTTTAGGTTTAGTACTTTTTATTGGTATTATGTTCACATATACATGATGATTTTCAATAAATCAACATAAATTACACAAGGAAAATGTAGAGAATTGAAATTTCAGAAATCAAGCACATCTGAAGTAAGACTTGAAAAGTAAACAAATTTTCCAGACTTGTTTTACTTCATTCATCCCATGTTCAGGTAAATCACTCAGTGATTTAACCAGCAGTTTTATAGCAAGAACTTCTGTATTTTCATACTTGAAGCCATCCTCTGACTTCCCAAAATATCTGAATATAATGCTCCTTGATGTTCTACAGTATTAAACATATCAGAATACTGAATGTATATGGTTAAGATATGTAGAAAAATTCTGGTCTACTACAAGAAGATTAAAAAGAAAAGGAATAATTATTAATAAATTGAAATTCCATTGTGCTAATTGTAAAAGTTGGAGTCTTTTATTAAGTTTGGCATCTATTTTATTTTACTGGGATTTGGAGTGATAAATATAATATATAAATATATTATATATATGCATAAATATGCAGACACATATTTGCAAACAATCATACACAGAGTTACAGAATCACAGATCAAGTAGGTTGGAAAATTGGGTCCAACCTATGACCTAACATCCCCTTGTTAACTAGGCTGTGGCATTGAACGCCACAATCCACTGTTTTCTTAAACAGTTCCAGGGATAGTGACTCCAGCACCTGCCCAGGCAGCTCATTACACTGCTCAATAACTCTTTCTGTGAAAAAAAGGGTCCAACCTAAACCTCCCCTGGCACAGCTAAAGACTGTGTCCTATTATCCTATTGCTGGTTGCCTGAGAGAAGAAACTGACCCTTACCTGGCTACACCCTCCTTTCAGGCAGATGTAGAGGGTTATAAGGTCTCCCCTGAGCCTCCTTTTCTCTAGGCTAAAGATCCTCGGCTTCCTCAGCCTCTCCTTGTGTTCCATGCCCTTCAACAGCTCAGTTGCACTTCTCTGGAAGTACCAGAGAAGTCCAGTACCTCAGTGTCCATCCCAAATTGGGAGGTCCAGAATTGGACACAGAATTTAAGGTGTGGCCTCACCAGTGCCCAGCAGAGGGGAAGAATCACTTCCCTGGTCCTGCTGGCCACACTGTTCCTGATACAGGCCAGGATGCCACTGGCCTTCTTGGACAGCAGGGCACACTGTCCAGCCTGCTGCTCCTGGCTCAGGATCAGGCTGCTGCAAATCAATACTCCCAGGTCCCTTTCTGCCTGGCTGCTGTCCAGCCACTCTGCCCCCAGCCTGTAGTGTGGCAGAGGGTTTTGTGGCCAAAGTGCAGGATCCAGCACTTGCTCTATATATGTAAATTATAATATAGTTGTTTACAGCAATAATACATTAACAGACTTCATCATAAAACAACTGTGTAGGAAATTGATAAATACATTCCTATAATAGAACTAAACCCTTCAATTTAAAATTATCTTCTTCTAGATGTGGCTAAATTCAGAAGTTTTGAATGTTTGAAACCAATATTTTCTACAAATAGGTAAAACATGATTATCGTAATTTTAAAATATTTTACAGCTATAGATATATGTACAGATATAACATCCTAGACTTCACACTGTTAACATTTGTGAACAACTAGGGTGTGGACTTAAACTATCATGATACTCACATGGATTGTTCTATTTACAAGACATAAAAGATAAAAAATGGACTAAAACCTCTTTACAGACCTACGCCCACTATAATTAAAACAGCTATATATTTGATAGATGAGAAACTGACATTTCTGTCATTGTTTTAAGTCTGAATACTGTATCCGTTTGGTGATGTTGGGAATAAGAGATAAAGAAAATTAAGGGTATGGAACCAGGAGGACAAAAACTACCAGCTGATTTTGAAAGACCATTCTCTAGAAGGGATATTTTTTCTCTGCAAAACACATACTTGTAGAAACTGTTCAGAAGAAAACAGCTGGGAATCTAAGAATATTTACCTTGACATAGAAAATCAGCACTTTTAACTACCCAATCCCACCAAATGAAGCAATGAATGTAAATATTTTTATTAATATCAGTTGAAAGCTATCACTATTGCTCCTATTGTTTTTTGTATATTCATTAATGGAAAGAGAGTGGTAATCTTTGTTAAGGTGAATGGAAAAGGCAATGCCTTAGCTATGTTGCATTAAATAGAAAACCGGAAGTAAAATATTTTTCATTCAAGAAATGTAAATTCAGGTTAATGCTGAAATTCTTGTATCTACTATATATAAAAACTTGAAACATCAAGAAAAATGGAAATGCCATGGCAAGTTCTTTCAGGGCCAGGGTGTGCCATTCTCACTGTTTCTGACTGGTTCTTCCCCCCCAACACACCAATGGCTCAGGAACAGCTGCACAGACACTCTGTGAACCAGAGGCTGACTCCACAGGGTCAGAGCTCCCCAGACAATGCCAGAAATTCCCATTTGCCACCACTACTGCTCTGTAAGTTCCTCCCTGTTTAGTTTGTTCTAGTGGGAAGATTGAACCAAGTCGGGTTTGCCTGCCATTTCCTCCCTCTGTCTTTCAAGGCACACAGTTGCCCAGAGAGGGTGCCACTGTGGGAGAGGGGTTCTCTTCCATTTTTTATTCCTCTTTCTTCCCCCCACAAGTCCGTGAAATTTCAGCAGCTTTGTAACTAGTGATTATTAGTCAATTTTCTTCCCTGGTGCTTCTTCAGGTTTTGGCTCGTTGTTGTAGTGTGGGTTTTTGTTTGTATGTGGGGTTTTTTCGGTGGTTTATTTGTTTGCTTGTTTTTTAATTAGACAGTTATTTTTATCTCCTTGTATTTGTTTCTCTTTACTAATGGAAAGAGAATGGTTAAAATAAGAGAGTGGTAACTAATTTTGGAGTGTCTGCTGCCTTAAATTGTCCTAAACCAAGACAGAAAGATTATCAGGTCTTAATCCCACACTGTTTTACAGGTCTGCAGATGTGCAGTGCAGAACAGATATGCTGGGAATTAGTTACATAGGCCTTTGATCTGTGTCTTCTCAGCAATCACAACTTCAGCAGTACCACCATGCAAGTCAGAGAAGTGGAAGATAAAACAGATAATAATTATCTACACAATGAACATTCATTTTTAAAAAATTATTTTTCTTTGAGAAAATTTTTGTTCTGTATTTCTATGCTGGTCTATAAAGTAGAGAGGGAAGACCAGTATTACAGATGACATTTTCCAATCATGCAGCAATCATCTAAAAAAGACACTATTTCAACTCTGGCTGTTACAAAACTTTTCCACCCTTTAAATCTCTATTAGGCAAAAAAAATTGATTCTAAATTACTGTATGTTCTGAGCAAATAAAATGATGGAATGTGTTTCACATATAACTTCTGTCAGCTAAGTGCAAACTGAGGTGGATACCTAGATTAAAGGTATTGGTTTTAAAATTCTGAATCTGTATATTTCTAAATTAATAGGGAAAAGCTACTGAATTTTCCCCTATTTGCTACTATACCCCACTGCTGTTGTGTGAGTTAATCAGGAGCAGTACAATAGGGCAATCTTGATGCCGGCACCACATGCACTCTCCTCTTGGCTCTCCAGTTTTTGACAACCTTTCTATCCTGTAATTACCATTTGGGGGAGGAATCTAATATGAAAAACAACAGAGAATACAAAATTATTCCAGCTTGGAGAAAATGTATCCTACCAATAGGATACATGTATGTGTTATTGCCATCATATCCATAAAATTCTCTTTCTGAAGAAACTCTTGATCATCAACATAAGACTTTAGTACTGACATTTATATATGGTAGAAACTTGTGCCTTGAACTTGTGGTGGAGGTAAAGACCACCTCACATTACTTTGGGTCAACTGTATATATATTGTATAAACATCATCTTACTATCACTGATAGCAGACTTCGCAAAAGACTTAATTTTCTTGCAGTTATGAAACCTGCTTCTGCCAGCTTCAGTTTTTCCTTCAAAATGACAGTGGACTGGTTCAAGGTTTAAACAAATTCTCTTGAGCTATTTCCATTTTGTCTTGCTATTTTGCTGAATCACATTCTTTGGGCACTAGTTCTGCCTTGGACTTGCTAGCTCAGCCTACCAGATTCTTAACCAGAAAGGACAAGAAAGGCCTTTTGGCTGTATCTACCCCACAGAAATGTAAAATATGGTAAACTAGAATTTCATAAGCATGCTCCCCTGTGATGGTTTTGGCTTTGTTTCTTCTCTGCCAAGGTTGGGATAAAGACATGGGCTTGGGAAACGCCAAGCTCGAGTACAGGTTTGGAATGTTTATTATCTCTTATCTATTTACAGTATTTACAGGCTCAGGCACTGTGAGCTCTTACAAAATGAGGGTAAAATGGAGTGTTTCTAACTCTTTCCAAGGTTATTTAAGAGATTTTTACCCAATAACAAGATGACACCTATATTATTTACGCTTTTGACTCAATAATGTCCATCCAAGGCCTGCAATGTGGACTTTTTTCACCCAGTTACAGAAAAGTACCTAAACCCATGAAGAAGAAGGAAGAAGAAGTTGAAGAAGAAGGACTTAAACAACACCCAAAGCCCTCCATCTTGACTCACATGTATTACTATTATACACTAAAACCCCAAATTCTAAGTTTCTAGGAGTTCAACACTCCCCCATAGTTTTTCTCTGTTCAAGTATCTACTAAAACTACAGGTTCCTAGTCTGCAGCTGTCGCGCACTGTGGTGCTAAGAACAGGAAGCTCATGGTGGTCTCATGTTGGACAACTGTGATGGGAGCATCTTTCAGACTCCTTTGACAGACAACAGAAAGTAAAATGTTGTCTGGAATGAGATCTACCTGATCGCTTTTAGATACCTGCATTACCATGATGTGAGCTGTGTTCAAAAGTATTCAACTGACCATAAGCAGAACACACATAATTTGATGTAAACACATATGCTGCAAACATAAGATGAGTTTCACCAGATGATTCACTAAACAGGATCTGGTCTGTTCCTGCCCTCAACACCTTTTGTAAATAAAGTCTAGCATGCGACACCAGAGTTCAAGATATATTTTCTAATTTTCTATTGGAAACTATAGATGATCAACATTTTTACTAAAGTTTAAATTCTTCACTGAAAATATTGTTGGCAATCATCTTTTTCTGCATCTCTTTCTTCTTCCATCTATAAAGACAATTTCTATGCTCTAATTTTTAAAAGCTTTTTCTAACATGGTTTGCAGATGAATAGCTGCAAAAATCCAAGACATTCATTTAGCTTATTCCCTATTTCAGCTGTCCAAACGTCTTGTTCTAATTTTAAAACTGTAATTCTGTAGGCAATTTTCCCATCTTTTTAATTGGAATCTTAACCACTACCTGTAATTAGGTGGTTTATTTTAGACTCATAATTCTTAACCATCTCATCAAAACTTATGAAACAACTCCAATGTCTGAGTCATCGTTTAGTTTTCCTATGCAGTTCACAGATCTTATTCTCAGTTCAAAGGCCAAACTTTTAGGTTTGCCCATAAACAAAGATTCAGGACTTTCCTATCAATAACTTTTGTCTTTCGATGTGATGATTCTTAATCCCAAATAGAGAATACAAATTTCATTTTACACAAAGAAAGTCCCACATTATACACACAATCCCTTGTCTGTATTTCTGAGTCTAGCCATTGTTTTTATTTTAGGTTACAAGGCTTTGTCAGAAAGCCAAGCTGAGGGGACTTTGTTGCATGCTGAAGTTCTTACAGTTTAACCCAACCTGTAATCCTTAATGCACATTCTCTTCTCTAATACACGTGTAGCTCTGAACTCAGTTTCCCTACTCTACCCCAAAGTGTTTTGAAGAAATGTCTCTTTCCCATAGCTATATAAATATTTTAATATAGATAAAACTGAAACAGGTAAGTTGCACTTTCTTTACTTATATTCAGTTCTTCTTTAGGGGACATGTGGACAGGATTAAATAATGCTGTCAAATAAAGATGTTGGTGTCTGATAGCTTTTAATATTGCTGTCCACACCAAGACAATAAATCACACAATCAGAATGATTAAGGTTGGAAAAGACCTTTTATGACACACCAAGTCCAACCATCAACCCAGCACCACCATCATGTTCACCACTAAACCATGTCAAGTGTCGCATCCACAAGTTTTACTGAACAGTTCCAGGGCACTTGGCAGACTTGAGAGGTGGGCCTGTGTGAAATGCATTAAGTTCAACAAGGCCTGCTATGGTGTGGTTTTGTAGTATTCCTTGGTTTGCACAATGTTTTATTAATGATTGTGTAGAACCTTTATGTTGTGACATTTCTGTGCTGTTAGTTTCACCCCCACTGTTAATCTTCCCTAGACCTACCCTCCCCTCCTCCCAGACTAGTGTCAGTCCTCCCCTGTATCTAGTGTTCTAAAATTAGACCATCACCCTGTTTATTATTCCATTTGATTGTGTGTCAATCTATGTCTATCTCCTCCCTGATCTTCTGTCACTTGGCCCCTCCTCTGTTCCTTCTAGAAGGTCTGGGGAGAGGCGTCGAGTGATAGGCTGAAGGTTGGAGTCCCCATCCTGTTTGTTCCTTACTGGCCTTTATGTGTTGCTCTCCGCCCCAAACTCCTCCCCAGCTGAATTAGTATTGGTTGGCACACCACGACTCCTCCCTTCGTCCTTCCCCTTATAACCCTCTGCGTGACCCAGTGCAGGGTCCCTGCCCCCGCATTTGATTCGAGCAACAATAAAACTACTCTCAGGGCAGGGCCCTCCTCGTTTGTTAGCCCCACTCAGGCAGTAAGCTTGGGGTCTCAGAGCTCCCGGGGAACTGCTGCGCCGCCTGCCGCGGCTCCACAAAATGCGCCCTAACCCACACACCTGGGCACGCCAGGCAGCTGATGCACACCACCATGTGCCTCACGACAAAGGCCAGGCGTAAAGTCCCTGCATTTGGGTTGGGGCAAACCCAAGCACAAACACAGGCTGTGAAGAGAAGGGGCTGAGAACAGCCTTGTGGAGAAGGACTTGAGCATCTTGGTGGACAGAACCTCAACATCACTGGACCATGTGCACTCACAGCACAGAAAGCCAACCGTATCCTGGGCTGCATCAAAGGCAGCATGGCCAGAAGGTCAAAGGAGGTGGTTCTGCCCCTGTGCTCTGCTCTTTTGAGTTCCCACCTGCAGAAATATGTTCAATTCTTGGGCCCCCAGCACGGAATGGACACTTGGAGCAAGTGCAGAGGAGGGCCATGAAAACATCAGAGGGCTAGAGCACCCCTATCTGAAGACAGGCTGAGCAAGTTGGGGTTGTTAGCGTCGAGAAGAGAAGGCCCTGGGGAGACCCTATAGCAGCCTCCTAGCACCTAAAGGGAGTCTGTAAGACAGCTGGAGAGAGACATCTTACAAAAAAATACAGTAAGAGGACAAGTAAGAGAGTATATTTATACTAGATATTAGGAATAAATTCTTTACTATGGAGATAGTGAGATACTGAAACTTGATCCAGAGAAACTCTGGATGCCTCACTCCTGAACAAGTCCAACACCAGGTTAGTGGTCTGGTGAAAGGCGTTTCTGCTCATATCAGGGGTGTTGGAACTATATGATCTTTAAGGTTCCTTCCAAACAAAATTTTTCTATGATTCTAAAATATTCCTGTATTACAGAATCTCAGAATGAACTAGGTTGGAAAAGACCTTTTGAGGTTATCAAGCTCAACCTATGACCTAAGACCTCCTCATCAACTAAACCATGGCAATGAGTGCCACCTCCAGTATTTTTTTAAACATATTCAGGGACAGTGACTCCGCCATTCCGTTGTCAAATCATTCTTTCAGTGCAGATTTTTTTTCTAATGTCTAACCTAAACTTCCCTTGGTGCAGGTAAAGACTGTGGCCTCTTGTTCTGTCAGTTGTTGCCTGGAAGAAGAGTCCGACCCCCACCTGACTACAATCACCCTTCAGGGAGTTACAGAGAGTGATACGGTCACCTCTGAGTCTCCTTTTCTCCAGGCTAAACACCCCCAGCACCCTCAGCCATTCCTCACAGGGTTTGTGTTCCCAGCCCCTCACCAGCCTTGCTGCCTCCTCTGGATGTGCTCAAGTGTCTCAATGTCCTTCCTGAACTGAGGGGCCAGAACTGGACACAGCACTCGAGGTGTGGCCTCACCAGTGCCCAGGACAGGGGAAGAATGACTTCCCTGCTCCTGCTGGACACACCATTCCTGATCCAGGCCAGGATGCCCTTGGCCTTCTTGGCCACCAGGGCACTCTGCTGGCTCATGTTCAGTTGGCTGTCACCAGAACCCACAGGTCTTTCTCTGCCTGGGCACTGTTCAGCCCCACCACCCCCAGCGTATGACATTGCAGGGGGTTATTGTGGCCAAAATGCAGGACTCGGCATTAAACATTATCTTATTGGACTCTGAGCCCTCCTGCCTTCGAACAGATCAGCATGTGCACCCAGCTTGGTGTCATCTGCAAATTTACTGATGATGGACTCAATCCCATCATCCAGATCATGAATTAAGATGTTAAACAGGACAGGGCCCAACCCTGATCCCTGGGGAACACCACTTGTTGTGGTTTGTTTTTCCTGTTCTTGGTTTGCCTCAGTTTCCCCAGGTTTCATTGTTTACTCCAAGTTATGTCCTCCTTCCCCTCATTGTCAATCCCTATTTATGCACCACCCCTTTTTCCCTAGAAAGTTGCACACTCCTCCCAAGCTCTGTGTCAATCCCCTGAAACCCTGCCTATACTTCCTGTCATTCTCCTGTTGTTCATTCTGGAAAATGCTGAACTACTCTGTGGTTGATTGGTGTGTAATATTATACCCTCTCCCAGTCTCTCCCTAATGGGTTTGTGTATGTCCATCAAGTTCCCGAGACCTCGGTTGTTCCTCCCTCATTGGATGTTCTGTGACCCTGCCTTTGAGACTTCCCTGGCTTATCAGTTGTTGCAAGGTCTGTCTAACTACTCTTCTGAGCATGGTCTTGTGTGTGGTGAATCCCTATGCTTTCCCTTGGAGAATAAAAGCTTCATTTGGATACAGCAGAAGAATGCTCTCTACCTCCTTTGTTTCCACCTTGGCACATGTTGCAGTCACTCCATGTTGCAGCTCTTTGAGGAGCTGTAAGTGCGTGCTTGCTGGGGAGTGTCCCAGAAAGCTGAGCGCGGTACACCCGACTGAGCTTGCTGGCCGGGCACCTGAAGGCACTTTGGACTTGGAGTGCACTGTGTCAACCACTGGTCACTGGCCACCAGCTGGATGCAGCACCGTTCACCTCCCCTCTCTGGGCCCGGCCATGCAGCCAGTTCTTAACCAAGCAAAGAGTGCTCCTGTCCAAGCGTGGGCTGCCAGCTTTTCCAGGAGTGTGCTGTGGGAGACAGTGCCAAAGGCCTTGCTGAAGTCCAGGTACACAACATCCACAGCCTTTCCCACATCCACCAGGCAGGTCACTTGGTCATAAAAGGAGACCAGGTTGGTCAAACATGACCTTCCCCTCCTAAACCCATGCTGGCTGGGTCTGACACCCTGGCCATCTTATAGCTGCTGTTAGCAATTATTTCAGTAAAATCATATTTGTGCTGGCAAGCATCAACAAGAACTCTGGTACCAAATCTACTTGGTGATAATAAACTATTTTCAAGGATGGTTTTGGAAAGAATGTTAACAGTAAAAGCGACAGAAACTCCGAATGTATTTTATAAAACTTCAATGTACAAAACTAATAAAGATTAAAGAAAAGTATAAGAAGAGCACATCAGGCCATAGGTATTTATTAGGCAAAGATCAGCAATCCAGTAATATAGTTATGCAATAAACACCTTCCCAAGCCATATATCCCATTCTCAGAAATCTTGCAAAACTCCCAAAACATCACTTCTTTCAAGAATGAAAAGGCCACTTCTAATACATCCTGTTCTCAAGACTAACAATAGTGGAGGAAGAACGACACCTTAAATACAATACATGAGGCAGGCTGGCAAAAATATAAGTAAATTAGTTTCCAGATCCTCTTTCTCTTCCCAACACTCTTCTCAACACAATCCCTAGCTACAGACAGCACTTCTGATCTCATTGACTCCAAGCTGACCGTACTGTAAGTACCAATGTAAGTACAGTGCCTTTGTCTTTTGTAGCATTCCTGTAGCATTCAAATAGCATTGGTGAAAAGGGGTAAGAATAAAGCCCCTCTCTTCACTCTTGAATTCAATGTGAAGAGAATTCTGCTGAGAATAAATATGCTGTGCCTTTTACTCAGGAAAATTTATAAAGGTGTCACAGGTGACACTATGAGATCTACCAACAGAATTATTTTAGCAATGCTAACTAAATTTCTTCTCAATTGTATAAACCATTTATGAATTTAAAGCAGCATCGAGGTTATGAGAACTGCATCTATTATGTTGTTATAGATTCTCCAACAGCACTGAGCTGTCTTATTGTCTCCAAAAATAATTATTTTTCTTTAAATTGAAGTTTACATCTCTTCCACTGAAAACTCAACTTGTGAGGTAAATTATGCTGGAAGGGGACAGTTTTCCAAATCTCCCAAACTTGGAAAGGGAATGTTTCTTTAGAAGCATTCCTTTCATCTTGATACATGAGACCAGAGATCCTTTCTCCAAGGATATTTCTCCCCTCAGCATAAAAAAGGACCCACAGATGGACCTGCATTTTCCTACTTTATTTACAGGACTGTTAGCAAACTACTAATACACTCCACATTTCACTGTTTCTCTACTGATGGCAAATCTAATTCCAGATAGAAGCCTATGCTTTCTTTTTATTGATGATCCGTGGGCTAGAGAATAAGCATAAGTGTCTCATTCTGCATTGAAATTCTGTTATGTCAGCAAGGCAGAATGAACATTTTCTATTGTAAGCATGTTTAGTGGTTATCCTTTATTAAACACCACACTGTCTCTTTCACTGTTTTGTCAGCCAGAAAACATTTCATGTACATGTAATCACAATTTCTATTTCTTCTCCTGTTGCATTATTCTCTTGTCTGCACTGTTCTCTGATTTTATCACTTTTTGTTCCTCTGCAGCTCTTTCATCCCATTCATTTCCAACAGGTCCCAACACTAATAATTTTCTCTGTTCTGTCCATTGAAATGTAATAAGTGATGCAAGTCATGCTAACCTTTTATATGCCATCAGAGAAATCTTGACACAAGATGCCATCTAATGAAACGTAATATTCTTTCCCAGTAATGGTCTTCCAGACTATCCTTCAGGCCAAGCCACAAGGATAAAGTATTTACTAGTTAATCCTTACTTCTGCTTGGAGAGTTTCGAGCCTGACAGCTGGAAACTTTCTGTTTGCTAACGTAATCTTTGATTCTAAAAAATATTGACAACTAAATGAACACATTAAATAAACTCAATTGGGCTTTGCAACTGGAAAGGTGACATCACTGTGTTATTTTGAATGAACTTACAACCTCAGTTTAAAAGCTAATACTTCCTATATTGCATTTTTAAATTTATTGGTTGCTCTCCCTTGAGTGATGCTGCTTCACCTATACACAAAACATCTATCTCATAATCCTGAGGGCTTTTCAAAGTTGAAACTTTGAATCAAGTTCAAGCCTGAAAGCCATATTACACTGGCTGCATCAGAGTAAAATTATCTACTTCATTTTAGGAAAACCCATATGAAATATATTTACACACACTCCAGGGTAATGGGTGAAGTGGAAGACAGATTCAATGCGACATTCCCTTACCTTTTGTTCTATTTCTCAAATGCTGGGATGGCACTCCAGGGAGCTGCCATTCATAGAAAATATCAACCTGGGGACTACTGAGCTACTGAACCATAACAGGGAGGTTATTTGAGACAGCCAGCATGGTGGCACCAAGGGCAAGTCCTGCTTGACCAGCTAAGTTGCCTTCCCGTGATGAAGTGATTCCATCAGTAGATAAGGGAAGGGCTACAGATGTCATTTACTTGGACTTTTGTAAAGCCACACATTACTCTACATCTGTCTCTCTCAGCTGGAGAGATTTTATGAGTGGACTATCTGGTGAGTAAGGAATTGCCTGGATACTTGCATTCAGAGAGTAGTGTTCAGCAGCTCAGTGCCTGCACGAAGACCTGTGATGAGTGGTGTCAGGGGTCTGTATTGGTATTGGTATTATTTGATGTCTTCATCACTGGCATAGACAGTGAGATTGAGTGCACCCTCAAATTTAGAGAAGACAACAAGAGCCAAGGGGTGTGTGTGACACATGTAGGGGATGGGATCAGGATGCCATGCAGGGAGAGCTGCATAAACTGAAGGAGTGAGCTCACAGATTCACTTCTCATGTTGAGCATGTTATAAAGTTCAACAGGGCCAAGTGCAAGATCCTGCTCCTGAGTCAGAGCAACCCTCAGTATCTACACAGGGTGTAGTGGCTTCACGTTCACTGAATCCTGTTTCCCAAATTTAGTGCAGTGGTTTCAAAATGTAAAATAAGGACTTTAAATTAGAAATCATTGTAAAACAGGTATGTTATCTTTCCAGCTGGGACATACGGTGATCTCTCCTCCAAACTGTGTGTACCTGGTCAAGACAAGGTCCAGGTTTAAATACACATTGATCCCACAAACCCACACACTCCTGTAACCTCCTCACACTCCTGTTCCCTGCCTTCTCTCTCTTTGTATTCTAATTAGCTGTCATGCCTCCTGGTGGTCATGAGTTGGGGTCTTGGGAGAAAGGCCAGTGTCTTCCTCAGGTTGATCTTCACTTCTGGGCAGGTGCAGTAGAGGCTTGGCTATTTTTATGGTCACTTTGCTCTTGCCGGGATCTCAGTAGTTAGGTAGGCTGATGATGCTTCCCCTCCATCCCTCGCTCTCATCCAGGGTGGCCCAGCTCAGAGCTGCTCCCTGAGACCTGGGGAACATCTCCCTTGGCCTAGGCCAGTGGCAGGGCAGGCCTCAGGGTCAGCTGGATGTTAACAGCCATGGCTTCCCCTTCCCCCACCAGCAGCTGATGGGGTCTGAGGGCACAACCAGACCAGGACTGTCTCCCTGCAGCAGGGAGGAGCAGCGGGGCCTGGCTAGCCTGGGCCGCTCCACAGAGCAGCCCCAGTGTTGGTGTTACCTGCTGGCAAGCTGGAAGGAAGAAGGGACAGCTTGGACACAATTAGGAATTTATATGGGTATTCGCAAAGTCGTATTCTCCTTCCTCTGTGATCAAACAATATGTCAAATAAGTGCCTGTCCCTTCCATAGGAAATCCAGAGGTCCTGACAGGGCAGTATTCCTCTTTAACTACAACCAAGCTGTGTTAACCCATGACACAGGGGATGAAGGGATTAAGAGCAGTCCAGTCGAGAAGGACTTGTAGATACTGGTGAATGGAAAAATGGACATCAGCCAGCAATACCTTCTTGCAGACCAGAAAGCCAAACATACCCTGGAATGTTTCAAAAGAAATGTGGCCAGTGTTACAAATAAATTGATGGTTCTGGCTGTTAATTGCTAGTGTAGAGGGAAGTTAAGACTTGTGTAAGTAAGAGAATAGAAATTAGGTAAAGCATTGGGGTATTGCGAGATTGTACAGGTGTGATGTTGCAGTGTAAACTGTGAGGGGGAATGAAAGAAAAAAGGATGGTAAGATTGGAAGAAGAGAGTGAACATTCTAGAAGACGACATCATATGGGTAATGTCAGCATCCCCGGTTATGATTGGTAAAAAGGACTGACCAGCCACTTGACGCTCTGAGAGAATTATTGGACAGAAATGCTTTTTGTTAAAGACCAATAGAAGTCCTGGAAATGAGTCAATCAGATAGAGAATCCAAAACGCACCAGTTATGGACAGGCAGAAATTAAAAAAAACTGTCCTGGGGATTTGCCCCAGGTTCTCCCGCAGAACTCCAAGGGAGCACACAGTATGCCACACTGGTTTTTTGTTTGATTTTTTTCTTGTTTGTCGTGCGGTGCCTGGGCTTATCCTGGGTTCCCGCTCTCAGCTGCTAACAAATAATAACTTTTATTTTGAGAAGTCTCAGCCTTGTTTACAAATAACAGCTAGTAGGCCAAGGGAGGTGGTTTTGCCCCTCTACTCCACTCTGTTTAGACGCCCACCTGAAGCACTGAATCCAGCTACTGGGGTCCTCAGCACAAGACAAATATGGCCCTTTTGGTGTGGACCCAGAGGAGGACCACAACAATGATCAGAGGGCTGAATCACATCTCCTGTGGGGAAAGGCTGAGAGAGGTGAAGTTGTTCAGCCTGAAAAAGAAGGCTCCAGGAAGACTTTAGTTTGGACTTCCAATACTTAAAGGGGGCTTAAAGAAAGATGGGGACAAACTTTTTAGTAGGGTCAACAGTGATAGGGCAAAGGGTAATTGTTTTAAACTGAAGGAGGGTAGGTTCAGACCAGATACAGAAAAGACATTTTTTACAGTAACAATGGTGACACCCTGAAACAGGTTACCTGGAGAGTTGGTGGATGCCTCATGCCTGAAATCATTCAAGGTCATGTTGGGCAGGGCTCTGAGCAGCCTAACACGGAAGAAATTGTCCCTTTATATTGCAGGTATTTGGACTAGATGACCCTTAAAGATCCTTCCCAACCCGAACCATTTTATTACTTTGTAAATTAAAAGAAAAAAAATGCACCAAAAAAATCCACCTAAATTCAATTTGGGTCTTTTGGTATATCTTCCACTAAAGCCAAAAGAGAATATTCCCCTCAATATTTACACAAGCAGCAGTGGTGTTTGAATTCCCTTCACTTCAAAAGTATGGATTCAGTTGTATGGGAATGATAGGAACAAAGAGCTTTTATTTTCCTTGTGAGGTGTTCTTCTAGAGTAATTTTCCTGTTGGAAAATTACTGTTTTCCTGTTCCAGGTTGGACAAGGTTCAAAATTAATGCAAGCTGATAGTCCACAAGCACTGTCACTTTCTCTTATCTCTCTACAGAGATCTGCACCATTAAGTAAACATATGGCTTTAATCAAAAGGAACAGAATAATATTATTACTGTATCACTTTTTAAAATATTTTGTCCTTCACAGGCATTCAGTGAGCAAAAAGTCACTGAAAATTGTACAACTAGTCACAACTTCTCTGGTTACTTCTCCATTTTCACTTTCCCCCTTCACACTTTCTAGTGTGATCTTACCTCCCAATGAAAGTTTTTTATGTTATCATCTGTCCCCAATCCCTACTTTCTGTCATTGTCTTTAACCTAAAAACATGCAATTGGTGTTTAAACATTGTCCAAGGAATCTGAAACTCAGTAAATACTCTTCTGATATGCCTGATATGTATCTGATCTTTCTAAGAATACAGACTGCCAATCCTTACGCAGGTATTTACGCATATATTTCCCAGCATAAAATAAAGGCACATGAAAAAACTAAAACAGATGAAAAAACAAAATTGAGACCCATGATACAACATTCCCTGCAAGACTTGAGGAAGCTGGATCAAAGGGAAGGTGCTGTTAACAATGACTGTAATTTAATTTACTGGTCATCAAAAGCTCAAACTCTGCATTACCCTCTCCACTATTTCTCTGGAGTGCAAAGCCTTGGTCTACTTCCACACAGGTGAAAGAGTTTCAGTGCTGTTTTGGATTCAGCCTGTAATTCAAATTGAAGTTTTATGAGTGGGTATATCCACAGATTTACAAAGCAGCAACATTAAGAAGTGACTCATAAACAGGTATTAACATGTTTCTTTCAATGCAAAACTGGTTCAGTCACATATCACACAGAACTTGTATAACGCCCTAGTCAATCTCTCCTTGGAAAATGGCTTAGTACAGGAAATACTTGTTAATTTCTGTTGATTGGCAAAACTGCGGCAGTCACAGCAAAACTACAGCAAAACTACGGTAATTTCTGTTCTGCAGTGCTTTGCTGTTTCTTTTCTAGATGTCTTAAATAAACAGCTATCATTTAGAGCTGAAAAGGTTCTGAAAATAATCATTACAATCATTTTCCCACATTGTTTGTCCAACTTCAAATTCAGGGTCCGTACTCAGGGTCCATTCAGGGTCCAAGACAACTGATAATTAACCGAACATTGTATCAGAAAGCAAAGCATGGTTCTCATCACAGTTCACAACCTGAAGAGTAAAATATACACAGAAGCCCAGAGTGATATGTAGTGCACCATCACGGTAATCCCAAAATGACTGCTTATCTGCAGATACCAACATATGTGGTTATGTCATGAGGCACAGACAAAGAGAACTGAAGGGACTTTCAGAGGATCAATAGACTTCATCACACATTCCAAAATGTCATCAATACAGAGTTCTATTTCTCTTCTGCTGAAAATCACTTATATGTAAGTTTATACCAAACAACCTTGCTACTTTAAGACAAATCATCTATGAGCTATCAGAACTAGTCACATAGTATTCATTTTTCTAGTCTACATGTCTTACTCCTTAAATCCCAACAACCCAGCAACACTAGGATATAGTGAGCAACATTTTTATGACCAGGTCTTCATTTAACATGTGCTGCGGAGCCAACATTGCCTTTCCTTTGTGCCACAGCCATCGCTTTAAGTGATGGTAAGAAGGCCAACTGGAGGACTGCACATGTGACTCTTAAAGCTCTCCTTGTTGGGCAGGGAACAGTCTGGGCTGTCGTATTCCACAGCAGTCCCAGCGGTGGAATTCTGTCTAGCAGTGCCTCTGGGGTCCCCAACACAAGAATGACCCTGAACTGCCGTAAGTCCATAGGAGGGCCACTAGGTTAACGCCAAGGCTGCAGCATCTCTCCCAAACGGAGAGTTGGGGCTGTTCGGCCTGCAGAAGAGAAAGCTCCGGGCAGACCTTACAGCACCCTCCAAAAGGGCATTACAAGAGGGTCGGAGGGGCTTCTCACATGGGCATGTAGTAACAGGGAAAGGCTGCAAGAGGGCAGGTTTATCCCTGACCTAAGCAAGAAACTCTTTACTGCGAGGCACTGGCACAGGCTGCTTGGAGAAGCTGTAGCTGCGCTACCACTGGCAGCGTTCAAGGAGAGGCTGCTCGGGCTCTCACCGGCCCGCTGTGCCGGGAGGAGAGCCCCGGCCGTGGCCGGTGTGTGAGGGCCGCCCCGGCCAGGCTCTGCCGGCGCCCCCTGCCGGCCGCCCGCGCTCAGCGCAGGGGCGGCGGTGGGGCCGCCCCGCCGGCCCCGCCCCGCGGGCCCAGGCCCCGCCCCACTCTGCGCGGACCGGGAGCGCTCGCTCGGCTCGCGGCGGCTGCGGGCGGGCGGCGGCGGCGGGCGCGGCACGGATGAGGCGCATGCGCGCGGTGGGCGGGCGCTGGGGCAGCGGCGCGGCGCGGGGGGGCCGGGCGGTGCTCGGTGGCGCCGCCGGGAGCGGCGGGCGCGGCGGGGCCGCGGAGGCGGCCGAGGCCGGCGGCGGGCAGCAGGGCTGGCGTGGCGAGTCGCGGGGCTCGCCGCAGCAGCTGGCGGAGCGGTACGCGGACTTGGCGGCCAGCCACAGCGAGGCGCTGCGGCAGCGGGAAGAGCGCGAGTGGCACAACGCGCGGCTGCGCCAGGAGAACGCGCGGCTGCGGCTGGAGAATCGCCGCCTGCGCCGCGAGAACCGCTGCCTCTTCCGACAGGCCCTGCTGGGGCCCGGCCCCGACAAGTCCCCCGCCGACCCGGCCGAGGAGGCGGAGGCCCTGCGCGCCCAGCTGGGGCGGCTGCAGGAGAAGCACCGCCGGGCCTTGCGGCACCTGCGCCGCTGCCGGGCCGCCGGCGGGCCCGAGGCCTCGGGGGCCGAGGACGGGGAGTTGGACGAACTGCTGCTGGAGGAGGACGAGCAGCCGCTGGATAAGAAGAGCCTGGTGCCGGCCGTGTAGGCGGCCCCGGCCGAGGGGGCGGCGCCGGTCGGCGCTGCGGGCTCTCCCCGCCGCCACGGGGTAGGGGCGGGTCACCCCCTGTTTGCTCCCGGCTGCGACTCCCGTGCGGTGCGGGGTTGCTGCTCGGCTCCGTCTGCCAAACGGGCCCTTCCCACCAAAAGGGTGGGGCAGGAGCTCACGTTTGTTAATCCTTTTCCCAGATGTATCCCCAGGAGGCACTGACCGTCGTCGAGGGGAACCAGGCTCATGGGGGAAGCTGAGGCTTGAAACACGAGAGGAATCTCTCACAGCGGCTGTTGTGGAGAAAAGAACCGCGATGAACAGAACACTTTTATCTCGTGTCATCCCACAGCACTGAACTGTGATTCCTCTGGAGCTGTAGGTCACCTTTTTTCTCATGAGTTAGCAACTGTCTTGTAGGCTTCGAGAGCCATGGAGACTGACTAGTTCTTTGTAGTTGGTGTGTGTTAGGGAAAGGAGTGGAGGAAGCTTGAAAGCTTGTATTATCAGTGCTCCAGTGGAAGTTGGTTATCATTTGAACAATGAATTGCCTTGGACACTTACTGCAGAACAGTATTTGTATTTTTAATGATGCCCTTGCTTCACCCTCACACGAATACTGATTATTTGAATTTCATATTTTCACACAAAACTGCAGCTAATAAATAAGCTTATGATACACAAAATGATTGTCTAAAGTGTGAATTCTTAACGGACTGTTTTTGAAATCGTAGGGGAAGCGCCCTTCAGGCCATTGCACTGCACCTTCTCAAAGCCCAGAGAATTGGGGTTTTTTAACTACTGTATCTTCTTAATTATCTGCTGTTTGGAAGGAAATTAGTTATTGTTCAGACCTAGAAAAATTTGCTAGAAAATTTGTTTCACTCGAAAAACCCTTTTGAGGAACTGAGGCAGAGGTTGTTTTTGTAACATATCCTTATTTTCTATGACATTTAAAGTCTCATGCCTGAAGGCCTCATGCCTTCAGGTTTGGGATTGGTTTCCTTAAAGCTTTCAAAGCCAAGGTCTGTTTCAGTTCAGGTTGAAACTAATGTGAAAAGGTTTTCTATAAGTATCGTTGAGCATATAACTACTGAAAAGAGCTATTTCTTCACATAGTGTCAACATAACCCTCTAATCATAAATGCCTGTAGTGTTTGTTAAGTATGTCGATCTGCAGCTTCAAGTGTGTTCTCAAAATAAAAAAAAAAAAATTGGCAGAGTGCAGTCAGTATGTCCTTAATGAAAAAATGTGGGTGGTGATGTCTGGTTGTGGTGTTTGTTGTATAAACTTAAGCATTCTCAAAAATACTTGCTAAATGCTCAAGTGTCTACAATACCATCAGGATTGTCTTGCTTTAATAGCAGTTTCCAGTAAAGTATGAATACCCAAATGATGAAAAGAATCTGTCAAAATAGGAGAAGACAGGATGCTATTAAGATACAATGCTAGAAATGCATCACTATGTCAGGCATCCTTTTCAAGAGCTGCAGGTGTTGGCACACACAAAAGAGGAGAGATCCTGGACTTTTCTAACAGGACAAGCAATTCTTGCATTAAGGAAATTTTTTTTTTTTTTGCAAGATTACTAAGTTCTCTGAAAGCTTGTGTAAAGGATTCTCTACTCTTATATGTATATTGACAGATAAATTATAAAACAAACCTGCAGATTACAGAGAGGGGAAAGTGTTCTAGTAAGCTTCTAATTAAAATAAAAAGCCAGAGAAAAGATTCAGAGTATTTCCTCAAATTGCTACTTCCACGTGGACTGCAGTAAATAAATTGCTTGATTCAGTCAAGCTGCAAAAATTTCATTTAACCGGTTGCCTGATTTGGTTATTGTGAGTTTGATTTTGAGAACAAAATCCAAATTTAGGAAAGGCCTTTAGTGAGGTGATACAAAAAGTGGTACTTCACTACAGTGTCCCCCACATTATAGCTTGCAGGCATTCCTTCATGACACACTTGTGTGATCCTTATCTACATGAAGTTACAAATACTGAGTATTACAGGAGCAGTAAATATTCTCTGGGCTATAAGTGTTTGAGCATCCTGTCTGGATTTGTCTCTGCTACTAGTTCTAACAGTTAGTAGCTTGATATCACGTTCAGCCAAAACCCCTAAAGCTGATGGCTGGTAAAAAACATGGAGTTTGGAGTTGCCTGGCACACTATAGCATCTATATGTATGAAGTACAGGGGAGGTGGTACTACAGTTGACTCAAGAGTTTTAAGCAGTCAAGTTTGAAGATCCAGACCTCACTTGTTACTCCTAAATTTTATCCTTAATTCTCTTTCCACCTTCTGGACTAGGATAGGTATATATATATATATATACACTTGTTTGTTTGTTTGTTTGTTTGGGTTTGTTTGGTTTGGTTTGGTTTGGTTTGGTTTTGTTGTTGTGGTAGTGTCTCCAGGTTTCAGTGTCTTGCAGTCTCTAGTCTAAAGTGAATGCAGCTTCACTGGTTTTGGAAGAGTGCATTACAGAACAATATTGGTACAATGTACGAAAAAAACAGAACTCAGAACTATGCCATCTTATTTTCCTATTGTTTTATAATTTCAGTTGTTTGCTTCAAAATAATTTCAGTTGTATTTTTTCTGATTTCACCAATCATATTCAAAACTGTGAATTTCAAAGTCGTGGGGGTTTTTTTTCATGTTTTTTATTTTAGGTTTTAAGTACCTATCCCTTTGCATTGTTGGTGCCTTGGGAAGGGTGACCTGAAACAGAGACTGGACAGAGCTAGAGAATAAAGTAGATATTAAAAGATATAAAAGAAGATACTATTTATTAAAAGGCCTTTAGGGTATACCTTGGGCAGTACAAGAGCCTGGCCACACTCTTGTACACGCAAGATGGACCTAAAATGGTCACTAAATTGATGACTGGTCACAAGGTCTCATACTTTTATGAGTTTTGGTCTATTTGCATATTGGGGTTTATTTGTCTAATTACAGCTTCAGATTATGAAGGCCCATCCTTCTTATCTTCTCTCTTCAGTCCACCGTTGTTCATGCTTTTGGGTCTGAAAACTTGTAACCGTTGTCCTTGGTCTTCAGCAGGAAGAGGATTTGTTTTGTCTACCTACTCTGTGAAGAGAGTTTGCTAATACTCAATATGAGGCTCAGAATTACACACCTAGGCAGTACAGAATCTGAAAAACATGAAAGCTAAAACTTAAGGCATCTTAGTTACCTGAAAAGAGGGAAACAAACTTTTTTATTTTCATTTTGCTAGCAGTAAATTTATGAATGCAGGTGGATTCTTCCCGTTTAAAATATTTTGCTTATAGTTAACTTCTGCATGCTATGCAAAGTAATTATAAACAAACTAGCATACTTATATAAAACTATTACCATACAATTACTATACAATTATAATAACTAGCATACGTGCATGCTATCAATGAAATGAAAGGCTACAACAAAACTATTTTCTTTCATTCCTTAAGGAAGTGTTTGGTCTTAGCTGTAGGCTTTTTCCTTCCTAAATCATTCTATGCTCTGCATCACATTAAGAAATTATAATGAAATTTGAATTTTTAAAAAAGTTGTATGTATGGAAGCTATTTAAAAAGTGCATGTAAATCTTCTGGGGCCATGTGTGAGTTTGATGACAGTTACTTTAAAACATGTATGTAAACAGAATGGCTCAGTGTGCTATATTTTTATATACATTCTATTGCTCTTCTGAGACCTAGTTTAAGTTTCATTAAATATTGCATTCTGAAGGAGTCCTTTGTCGACTGTGCTCATCTCCTTGAATGTGCTAGAGTCTTGCACTGCTGTAGCTGCCCACAGAGAATAATGAAATAAATTAAATGTCTTTGTATGATAACTAACACCATTCAGAATAGTTTAATTTGGCTACTTTCCTACCAAGGCAGTCATCTGTTACTCTTCTGTTTCCATATATCTCAGTGTGTTCAGTATCCCCTTTTGTGTTGTTCATTTCAGTAAAGATACTTGCATGAGTTATAGAAAGTCTCTGTTCCAAAGTTGCAAGTGATTTAAAGTAGTGGTTTAAGGCTGTATTTTTAGTGTTCACAAATCCATAAGATCTTTCCTGTATATTTTTAAGTAATAAATAGTATCTGCATTGTAATAGTGGAAAGTTTAGGTGTAGCTGCCCTTGAAACATTGTTCTGTAAAATATCCAAATTGCATTTACTGCCACATCACTTCCAAAATAAAACCCTGTATCATTCCAAGAATGATAGTGGCATCTAATTAAAAAGCTCTTTTTAAAAAAGCTTGCAGCCACTATTATTTCATGACTCTCAAGGCCAGTTGTTTGCTTTTTGTGCTGCCAAGAATCTTTGTGCAGTCAGAATGTAGTTGTAGCAGGAAAGAAGATAAAAGGGATTAAATTTAGAGGACATAACGAGTCTGATTTAGATATAGCTACATAGGAGAGGGGCTACGTTACAAATCTGGGAAGATGATAAATTGGTTGGATAATCTAGAGAAAAAATATTTTCATTGAGAGAATTACTGTGGAAAGATGTGACCATCAAACAACAACTAAAGTAATTATATTCATATATTGATATATATTTAATGAATAAAAATATTGAATGCAAATTTGGATAAAGTAAAAGATTTGCAGTGAGGAAAAATTCTACTGTGTCTTGCACTGGCATGCCTTTGAAGTGAGGGCACACTTTACACTGCTCTATGAACAGTCTTTAGACCCTGCTGAGATTATTAGCAGTGGTGCTCATTAAAGTTAATTTATTTCATGTGGAAATTTGTGAGGGCCAGAAGCCTGGGCATCTCCGTTGCATTAGTGCTGCAGAATTTTTGGTGACCTCAGGTGGCTCCCATAGTTGTTTGCGATTTATCATCTAGATCAGTACAACTCTTTAACCACCTTCTGAAGCATTGGTTTGTAATAGAGGAATGAGCTGCAACTAGTCAGCAGCATCCAGGTGCTGTGCTTTGACAAACTCACTTCAAGTGCTTAATCCATCCTAATCCTGTTGGTGCTTGGGGCATACCCAGAGGTGAGGTGTTTGCAGAGTGGTAACTGCCTACAGAAATTATATGGGCTACCGAAATAACTTTCTTTGTTCATTAGTTGTAAATACTTAGCTGTGTCTGGATTTTTTCTTCCTTATTAAGTTTGCAATAGTTTTCCTGTGCTGTGGTCAGAATCACATCTCTGTTTGTACTCATTGTTTCTTCATATTGAAGAAAATAGGAAGCTTAACTATAGGAAGCCTCAATCCCAGCTGAGGCTTTTAGACCTGGAATTTTAAATTTTATTATTGCTTTTCCTTCAGAATTGATGGATTTATTATTTTTTTAATTGTCAAAAATCTTGCTTTTACACTTTGAAGTAGTTTTGCTGCACTGCACTTGTAAGGAAGAACTGTTTCAGGGTGGATGCTGTAAAATAGTTTAAAATCAGAACAGTGCACTTTAAATGTTTTCCCAAAGACTTTGAAAGATCATAAGATGCAAAATAAGCAGAAGTTTTCAAAGAAATCTTATGGAAGATTTTGGTTTTCTTTGGGTTTATTTTTTAAGTGAGGTAAGAACTATTATTTCAGCAAGAGTTAAATACTCTACATGATAAACATGAGTGACTGGATGCACTTTAGGGCTCAGACACATAAAATCTAAAATAAGGCACTAAAAAACACCACTTATGCTCAGGAATTTAAATATAAGTTTTTTATTATCTCAAGCAGACCCAGAAGGCTTTCTTCATGTGTAAGAAAGGTTTTGCCTATTTTAAGTTTCTGATTATTGTGAAAGAAGCAGCTGCAAAACCAGTGTAAAAGTAAAATTTGACCCTATGACCCTGAGTCTTCTATGCCAGTGTGAAAAGGGCACTAGCAATTGGAGGAGTGTGCATGAAAATATAATCTCCTGGGTATGCATAGGTGTGCTTGGCTAGATTTTAATAGTCTTTGGCTTGAAGGACAGGCTGAGAGGGGACAAAGAAGGCGGCTTCGGGTGTTAGTCAGTAGTGTTAGCCGTGTCTTGGTACCGGAGGATCTTTTGTTTGTATTCTACCTGATAGAGTTTTATTTCAACTTTTAGCTGAAGATGATTTTGTGCCCTCAGCAGATGTTTGTCCATCCCCTCAGCAGCTACTGCTCAGGGCAAAATGAAGACTCTTGCAAGATCTGTCTCTGGCCACTTAGGAGACTATGAGTGGCTAGAAGAAGACTGAATATATCTGGTTAGAGAACAGATGGGAGCTTTGATGACCATATGGGCAAGAAGCCCTTGTTACACTGAAGATTTCTGTGTAGATGATGCTAAGAAAAATGCTAGACTCCACTAAAATAGTAGAGGAAAACTGTTGCAGTGTTGCAGCAGAGTTGCATGCAAGCTCTTCCTTTCTTAAGGAAAATCTCATAAGGACTGAGATACATGCATCTGGCAGCCTAGCCCCAAAAACCATACATTTTTTTTGTCTCCACTCAGTCCTTACATGAATCTTGCATGAGACATAGGACAGAAAATGCCATCTTAGAAGTCTGCTTCTCCAGTAGTTTTAGGTTGGTTAGCATTTACTAACATTTTATATAGGTGTTTTGTGCCTTTTATGAGCTAGCTGTAAGCGGTGTTTCCATTCCACCCCACTAAATTATCAAGGCTTTGTCTCCTGGCCTAAGCATCCTGAGAAAGTGCACACAAGTGTATGGTGGAGTCTCTCACCCGGTAGCATAGGTGCCGTTCTTACCGCTCTTCTGCAATTTTTTAATTGTTCCCCCACCCAAAGTCTTACCACCTCTACCACACAGCACCATCTTGGCTTTTCTATTACAGATCTCTAGAGCAGATTCTGATGCACCCTGGAATGCTCTATTTTCAAGTGGATTAGCACAAAGAGTATTTTCAGCTGCATTCAGGACTGCATTTGAAGCTAAATTAATGCCTATTCTCAGATGCAGTGAACCAGTGGATGGACTCAACTCTCAAACTACAATCACATGATTTTTATTTCTGTACTTTACACATTAAATTTTACCAGGAGCCAAAAGTTTTCCCTTTCTGTATGCCAAGCAGCACTGTAATCTCAGAGAAACTGAGTATATAATTTTGTTAATCCATGCTTACTGCCAAATCTGATTGGAAATCTTTGTGTTTTCCCGTGCGTTAAGCTATTCTGAGCAGCTCGTTCAATACCAATTCACAAAGCAGTTCTCAGGCATCAGACACAATGTAAAATATAGCCAAGCTGCTGTTTTATTAAGAAAATACAACTGAAGAGTTTCACACAACAACTTAAGGTTTATCTTATTCAAGATGTGGCTTTGGTCCGTAACATAAAGAAATTCCAACTCATTATCTCACTTTCTAAGAGCTTGCTTGGCTTTGACAGTGGGGAACTGTGTTTTACTGAGACTCTTCTACACCACAGAAAAATTGAATGCAATGTCTCTGAGACAGAAAGGAAGCGTCTTGCTGATCTGCCTGAGTGATTAACTTACTGTATAACAGGAGCCTCATTTCAGTGGGAATGAGTGCTGGGCTCTAGACTTTCCTACAGAGAACTACTGCACAGTGATTTCTAATGGTGCTGTTAATTGCTATATTCATTTCTATATTTTCTTTTTATCCCCCCTTCATAGTTCCTACCATTAATTCCCTTTTAACAATCCTATTTTGAAATATGATTGTCATCCATCATTTTTAACTGTGGAGAGTTTTAAATTTGTTTTGCTCTTTAGAACATTTAAAAAAACAGGTTCACAAGACAGATAAGTTCGGTTGATTCAGTGAATCATCTCTTAACTTTAAAAGATTTACAC